>NC_073695.1:215179521-215434337 GCF_029784165.1 Wyeomyia smithii
CAAGGAATTGTGCTTGTCCGAAATCTCCATTTCTATCCATCCACAATGGCACTGTTTGTCCGTTGTTTGTTGTCCACTTCATGTTCAGGTCGGGCGGTACCGTACCGCCGGCCCTATCCGCCATCGCGGCAATTGAGCTAGCTTCACTCCGTAAGGGAAAAAAAAGAACGGCACTCAAACACAACTTTTTCCGACGGAAAGTTGTTCAGTTCTACAACGTTTGTGAAAAATACTCCGATGACACTCTAGAAAAAAAACCGTTCGTGTCGAGCGCTTGTCAGCGAATGACTGACTATTTTTGACTAATGAAATAATGGTATTTTTTTGAATAGGTCAATTTATTTTTGCTTCCATGAGCTTAGACTAATATGATGTCTCGAAGGTAAAAGTTTTCCTAAAAGTTTGAAACAATACCCATCCTTGAACAATCTCTAAACCTGCGTGTTAGGTACTGTAGAACCTAATAAAAACTGATGTCTTGAAAGAAAACATGCCAGTAAAAGCAACAGTACCAGTGGAGTATAGAACCGCAGGTCTCTCGTCGTCTATGATTGCATTGGTACTCTTCTATTCGTACTGCAGCAGTACTATTCGTATTGCAGTGGTACACTTTTGTTCGTACATTTCTATTCGTATGCAATTGAGGAAAAACTACAATGCTGCTGTTGATGGTGATTGAAAGTTTATTTCATAAATATGATTGCCATGAATTACTCAACAAGAATTGTAAATTTTTGCAACGGGTATTTTTTTAATTTTATCTTCGATATTCACTAAATAATCGTGACCGGATAGTATCGAAAGAGTAAATTCCTATATATATACATTTATAAAAGAGTAAGAACCTGCGAATGCTTGTGATTTTTTAGTTTATTTAGTAAGATTCGTACAGAATCTCTTTTTATATTTCAAAATTGTTAGATGATATATTATTATTCTAAGCTTTACCATAATAAACGTATATTTCCTGTCTTCGTAATACAGCGAATGTAGTTGCAGGCAAATTAAAAAATTGTCAAGCAAAAAATAAAAATGTAATTGTGGATTTCTACGATTTTTTGCTGGAACTTGTTAGAAATTTTGTTCAAAATATTTTCTTATGTTTTCCAATTGATGAACCTTTGTAAGGGCTTCCATATTATTTTGAAAGTAATATCCATACTATAGATTTGATTTAGTTAGAGTTAAATAAGACAAAACCATTCATTATGATAACGTAAGCATTATTGGATTTGGTTTTTGAGAATATAGAGATGATTCTGACTTTGACGCATTATAAGAAATTCTTGGTGCTCCTTCAACAAGCACGATATGCTAGTGCCTTGTTAAATAGATATTTTTTTGCACAAAAAAAAAATACTAAAGGCATAATATCGCCAAATATAAATGATATTTCTTCGAGTGTTGTTGAATATATTCCAAAAATTGATTTCCAGGGGAGGCTGAAAATAAACACATTGATTCTGTCTGCAGACTCTGTATATTTTGTAACAAAAAATCCCCTAATTACAGTGTTTAGTCCCACGTCACCATTTCATACAACCCTAGGGCTGTATACCTTGTAGTATTTGTAGTGATTTTCTAAAATTTTCCAATGTTCTACAATGTTGTTAACTATAATAAAACAAACAAGTTCACCGAAAAAAGCTAATTTTTATCTCTCAAGTTTATATAGTTATTAAAGATTTTTATTAAAATAATGCACCTATTCATTTACAAATATCTGCATAGCAGACAGCGAGAGACAAAAGCCTATATCTGGACTGAATGATGTTTCACTTACACTTCAATATAGAAAAGGTTTAGTCTGCAGATATTTGCTGAGTTCAAAGATATTTGTAAGTAAATTAGTGCAGTGCATTGTTTCAATAAAAATCGTCAATCGTCATGAAACATGAGATATAAAAATGAACTTTCTTGGATGAAATTGTGTGTTTTGTGAACATTGGAAAATTGTAGAAAATCACCACCACATGTTATATTAAAACAAATAATTTTTAGTGGCCATCTGTAGAAAGTCCATTTAAAAAGCAGATAGAAGTTGTTTCTTATGAAATATGCAAAACTTTGCCAAACAAAGTGAATTTTTATATGCAAAAATGAAAAAAGTAAAATTCGCTTTTCACTGTTAAGTAAATTGATCACAAAATTACAGCTTCTATAAAATGGAGGATAATTAATGGATCAACTTGCCTGGAGGCACTATGGCTCTAAAATCTACGTTTTTAGGTCAAAATAATTTCGATCACGTTGTTGCATTTTTGGAAACAGTGTGCGCTGGTGACGAGCAAAAAAAAAGTCTCCACTCTGTCTTCACGTTTGATCCAGGAATAGGTGGCCCCTCGTGACGAAAGGCCCGGGGCTAAAACTAAATTGTTTTAAATGTTTCATTATACTTTTAACATGGTTTTATTTATTTTTAATTTCTTTTTAAATTTTTATTTAGGGGAATTGCTCCATTATTCATCTTATTAAGCCGATATTCACGAAGAATGCACGGAGTAAACACCAAATTTTCACGAAAGCATTGAACAAATAAACTAAATATGCTTACGTACGCTTATGGAAACGTTTAGCATTGTATATTTAGTAAAATTAGTTGATTTATCCTGAATTTTGTAAAACAAAACCATTTTTCACAACGCTTCCATATCCATCTCAAAACTTCAATCACTGCTCAATTATTCATCTCACGACGCCCCCATATTCATCACACTGTTAATCATGAAACACATTATCATGAATGACGTGTTTACGTGCAAAATTGGTAACCTAGGTAACTACCACAGTGCTGTAAATTTATTTCAATTATGTCGGAGTAATTCAACATTTTCAGTATGATTTACTCGTATTAACAGAAAATGATTTGGCAACTTTTGTTTTTCTTCAAAGCAGTGAAAAGAGATGAAAATATATACAGTTGAAATTTAGGAATTGTAGAAATTCATCTCATATATTTCTGCTAATTCAAGCTTGTTTTTGGAAATTTGAGGTGAACATTTCAAAGATTAAAGTATTCTTAGTATAGTGAGTGATTTTGTTTAGTGATTGAAATAAAAAGTGTCCCGCTAGTGATGAAAAAACTTTGGTTGGCTGCTGAACAAGTCCCGTTGTAGCCGCATAGAACGTTTCACGGATTTTGTTCTCTGAGGTAAGTGATTGAATTAAATAAGTTTTCGAGTGCAGATGCCGGACTATAATATCAAATTTAGTGCTTTTAAATGAGTTTTTGAGGATTATACTTTATGAGGAATCTAAAGTGAACTAAGAAGAATCCATTCCATGGATTAGCAGATTGGTTCGAAAAGAAAATATGCGTTTTTTCCTGTTTTCAATTGTGTTTACATGTTGAATGAGATGAATATACGAGCTGAGATGAATAATCCGAGCAGTTCCCCTATTTTAACTTATTTTTGAAATTAAAACAAAAAAATAAAAGTTTTTATTCCTTTTTATTTTATTCTATTTTTTATATTTTTATTTATTTTTATATATATTTTCTTTCAGATTTTTCATAATTTTTAATGTTCTCTAATATATTTTAGAATCTTTTACATTCCTTTTTCATTTTATCTATTAATTAGATCCATTAACTCGAGTAAAAAATAAACCCAGAAGAAATTATCAAGATGTATTTTGTTTTTCTAGAAATTGGAGTGTTCATGTGGAAAGATAGATTCATATCACAACTCGAATCAGAAAGGCTTGGTATCACCGCTAGGTGGATTAATTCGGGTTTTTAGTAAAATAATTGAAATACCCAACTATATCCCTACGAACTACGTGAATTTTCATACTCCTAGCCACCTCGTAAGTGAGTCAAGGGTTCAGAGTTCAATGAAGCTTTCCCGTAAGCAAACGAAGAAATGACGAACCTTGCGAGTCATTACCCTGCAAACAATTTTTTTTGTTATAGATGGAGAAATGAAAAACATTTTTTTTATCAAGGACCAAGTTTTAGAAAATGTTATCGATTTAGTCATTTTTCAAAATAATTATATTCTAATGAAGTTAAATGATGTAAATAATATTCTGAATCAAAAAGCTTAAAATGATTTATTTCGTAAATCAATCCGTTAATAAGTTATTACGGTTTTAAGTTGGGAAAATTAGAAAAAAAAATTGAATTAAACATTAAATAAAAAAAGAGTGGGATTTTCTCTTCAATTTGTTTTTCTTGAAACTTGACATTATTTCGAAAGCACTGATAAGAAGACATGGATGGAGAAATGAAAAAAAAAATGAATTTTTACTCGAAAGTTTAACTTTACACAATTTTACAAATTTCAATCATGTAGAGAAAAATCAAATTCCAATGATGCAGTATGCTTGTAATAGTAATTTCGAATCATAAAATCTCTGATTGTTTTCGTTTTTGAGATATTTCAAACTTATATTTAGATATATTCAGTTTTCTATGAAAGTACCGTGGAATGGGGTGAAATTGATCAGTTGGGTGAAGTTTATCACCTGAAAATTCGTAATAAAAAATACTAATCAAAAGATATTGCTCTTACAACACAAGTGTTCTTAAACGCAACTTTTGCATGATTCACATACCTGTCAAAGTTAACCCTTGCATGCCCGGTGTAATTTTTCATATTTTAGAAAAATTCTTCTAACTCAGTCAAAACTCAATCAAATTTTATCAAACAAGTTTCCAAATGTATTGAATTCACTTAAAGTAATCTTAGTTGAGGGTTAACTACGTCAAATTTAGAGAAGTGAGTCAAGTTTGGTAAAAGCTCAGAAATGTTATTTTCAACAATGATCATTCCATACCATATATGTTATACTGATGAATTCGCAGGAAACCACAAAAATTTTAATTTCAGAGGTAGTTTTTGAGCTTTTGCAACAAACCGAATTGAAATCGATCTAACGATGACCAAATGAGAGCAAATTTAGCAACAAGAAGCTCGTGAACCAATATGAATAAGGTTTAACCTGAAATATCGTTTTCTTTCGTTTCCAAACTAGCTGTGATTGATATTTTTCAGTTCATAAATCATCATTTATCATAAACTTATCGAAAAAAAGCACATTTCCTACAGAATGTATGGATTTCAATGGTGATCAATTTTAACCCAATTTATCTCATAGTACCTTATAGAATTCTCGAATTTATTTCATGAAGTAGACGAGAGAAATTTCACCAATGGTCATAGAGGTTTACTGGAGCACATACCAGTACTTGTTTTAAAATTATACCATTTCGAGAAAAATGTACATGAAGCTAGTTAATTGGAAAATATTATAAAAATTTGATCAATTTCATCCCGTTCCGTGGTACAATCCCCCCACGATTATGGATCACTTAAGAAGATGTATGAATTCAAAAAAATCATTTCTGACCAATTTTATTGTTTATAAGTAATCTATAAATATGAGCGGGGGCCTAGTGTGGTTGGTAACGTCTCCGCCAACCACGCTCGACGCCTGGGTTCGAATCCCACCGCCGACATAGGTGTCGATGGTTGTGAGGTGGCGTGATCCACTCACAACCAACCCAACTGGTCTAGATTAAATCCTAGCCGACACCGGGAGATTTTCTGAGGCGAAAAATCTCTGGGATCACGCCTTCCATCGCATGAGGAAGTAAAGCCGTTGGCGCCGGTCCGTTAATAAACGGGTCGTGAGTTGGGGTCCTGGGTGTGGAGTCGCCTCCCTGGGCGTCTGTGATTGGCCACAACAGTGGCGGAACTAGACCGACGGAAAATAAACGAGAATAAAAAAAAATCTATAAATGTTTTCAGTCACAGAAATTTGTAATCTTCCACTTCATTGAGCATTTCTTTCCATGTTTTGTGAATATTTCTCAGAAAGAATGTTTATTTTATAACTCTCCAAATACACAATTATGGATCACTTTTGAGAGCGGTTCTAATTATGAGACATTTCGCATCATATTATGGATCAGCATAATAAAAACAACTTTGGGCAACAAATTCATTCAATAAACCTTATTCAAATTATGTAATTTGAAGAAATAACATATTTCAAATCGTATTAAAGATCCAGCATGGCCTGGTCACATTTTATGTGGCTTTTGAGGTTGCAGTTAGATCGAGAGTCCACGTCTGTCACTCCCGAAGGTAGCAATGAACCATTGTATACGGTACATCATAACAGTTTCCCGCTTTACGTAGCTTTCCTGTCCCTCGTGCCTTGGAAACAATATTTTACAAAGGCTCAGCACTGTTTAGCTTCCGTTTAGAGCTCAATAGAAGTTGAGAGGGTGTTTTAATTGGTGAAAATCACATTTGAATCGGAGTGATCCATATTTATAGAGAACTATCTTGTCTCGGTCCCTATTATGGTACACTTAGAAAATAACTAGTTTTTACAGAAAAATCGTTATCAACTATCAACATTTTGATGAATCATGAAGAACTTACCTTGATCTTTGTGTATGGGTTATTTTTTGCACGAGAATTAGCGATTATATGACATATGAACCTTATGAATGATGAGCGTGCTACTTACGCTGATTGAGAAAAACGACAAATATTTTGATAGATTCTGAAAGACAATATTTCACGCCTATAAAAACACATCAACCTAGGAATAAGAACGATGTTTTCTGTGTTTAAAGCTAGCAAAGATGGCATATTTTACTGCAAAAATGTTACATGCCTTCGAACCGCTAGTTTAACTGAGTTAAATAACATGAGACACAAAAGTGATCCGTAATTGTGGGAGTTTCATAATTGTGGGGGGAGTGTACACTCTTTTGTGAGCTTTTTGTGCTTTTTAATTAAAATCTTAAACATATAAAAATGCAGCTCTATCTGTCTGTCTGATCCATACAGGCTCGGAAACTACTGAACCGATCGGTGTGAAATTTTGTATATAGGAGTTTCAGGGGCCGGGGAAAGTTATTAAGATATTTCGAGACCCCTTTCTATTTAGGAAGTGAGGCCCCCATGCAAATGAAACACAAATTTCTCCCAACTCGAGAACCAATGAAGCAAGTAAAACAAAATTCGGCAAGTCAATGTTTTCAGGCGTAACAAATATGTCCATGGTGGTTAAACATCCCTCTCTCTTTCGTCAGAGAGGGGTCTCATACAAATGAAACACAAAATTCTGCACATCTCGAGAATTAATCAAGTAAATGGAACCAAATTTGGCATGTAAAAGTTCTTAAAGCTGCAAAATATTTCCATGATGGTGCGACACCCTCCCTGTTCTGAAAAAGAGGGCTTCCATACAAATGAAACACAAATTTTTTCACAACTTGAGAACCTATCAAGTAAATGGCACCAAATTTGATAAGTGAAGGTTTTTAGGAGCAAAACCATATTCTCGTGGTGTTTCGACACCCCTCCCTTTTCTTAAAAAAGGGCTCTTTTACAAATCGAACAAGAATTTCTATTGTGATTTGACACTTCTCCGTACTTTGAAAAAGGGCGTATCCCAGTCAATTTGAATAGATATTTCAACCAGTTTTTCCGGAAAACAGCCTAAAACGATCGGGATGATGCACAGGAGCCAAAAATCGACTCCAAAGGTCATATGTCCAATTTAACCCTGGGAATTTCCGCAATCAGGATAATTCACTGAAAAAAACAGCCGAAAATGACCAAATAAATATTTCCGGAACGGTAATGATGCCATTTTGAAGTCCAACATGACGACTCCCGGTTGCTGGGAAAAAGTCTAAAGTGACCAAATACCACAGAAGCCCAAAATCGACCCCTGACACCATGTCGAATTCAAAGATGACGACTCTTGGTTTCTGAAACAGCTGATAATTACCGAGGTATTCAATATGGATATTTCAAGAATCGAGGTGATGTACAAAAGTCAAAAGCTAGGATGTTGTCATTCTGATAAAACCAATAAATTCGAACGATTTGTCTTTTAACCCTGATCGTATCCAATATTCGATTCGTCATGCATTTGCATACTATAAACAAACCGCAAGGAATCAATCAATTCAGAATGCTTAAAATTATTTTAATAAAGAAAAAATGGGCGGAACGAAGTTCGCCGAATCAGCTAGTTTGGAATACAAAGTTTGGAATTCTGAAAAAAAAATTAAATTAAAAGTTGGAGTTAAAAATTCCTTTCCTTGGGTACCGAATTTCGAATATGATATTCAAAAATTTGACTCTGGAATTTTGAATTTTGTGGAATTGTGTTTTGAATTTAGACCTTAAATTTTGGAGTTGGAATTTTGAATTAAAAATTTAGGATTTGGAATCGTAACTGTATAATTTGTAAATCGGAACTAAAAAAAAAAAATTTTTATAATACAGGAATTTCTCATTATAACTTAACCTACCTTACAACGTAACCTCTTTATAATGTTAATCGATATAACGTAATACATATGTTACTCCATATAACGTAACTTTTAATTTAGCATGTGGATTTTTATATTATGGACTTGGAATTCTTGAAGGTTGCCGTTGCAATTTTTCGCAATTTTAATTTAGTATTTTGAAATTTGAAATTAAAGTTTCGAACTAAGCGTTTAAGTTTTATCATTTGGAGATTGGAGGCATGCATATAGTTTGTGTTAATTCTAAATGAAGAATTTTGGGCTTTGAATATTGAAACAAAAATTTTGGGTTTAAATATGGAATTCTGGATTTCGCATTTGGAATTTGAATTTATTAAAAATTTAATCGATATTCAAAACATGACCATTCTTTTATGTTGAAGTTAAGTTTAAAATTTTGAGTTTGAAATTTATTATTTGAAAATGCAAACTTTCTGTTTAGAATTTGTATTATGTGTTATTCGTTTTTCAGATTATTAAATTTAGTATTTCGAGTTTCGAGCTTCGGAATTTGATTTTAATATTTTTATTATCCATTGAACGAAGCTCAAAACTGTCATACTAATCTTTCTAATGCTAGTAATTAATGCTCAGAGTCGGCCAAATACATCTTTTATCTTCCTGAGAAAGTGAACGTTTTGACACCCACCGCGTTCTCGTTTTTCTACGAAGCACCCACGAAGATCCGATAAACTGTCAGAACAAGAACAACGCTAACCGCGTGAAAGTTGAAAGGCCCCATCCAGGGCATGAGCTCAGCAACATAGCTGAAACCCGATATACCTGTTTTCCTGGCCAGAGTTTGAGTTTTTTTTTTCTCGTTTTGACGAAACCCTTTTGCTGCGAGGGATACGGTCAGAGACAGGGCCTCTACATAAAACCGTCAGTGGCGGTGGTAATTTGTAGGCAAACTAAAACACTTTTAGTTCGGCTCGGGCACACCTGCGTATATGACTTCCCCTATGGTGAGGAGAGAAGTTTTTTTTAATCGAAGAACAGCCATAAATCGGTGTGTGGTACAGAGCAAGAAAAGTAAATGTTTACCTCCGGATAACGATTATTTTATCCAAACACAAAACTATTGAAAATGGAAACCCGTGAATTTGCCTGCCACATTTCTGACTTTGTGCGCCGTTTAGAGGTAGAGGTGTGTGGTGCAAAAGCAGTGATTGTGTTATTCTAAAGGATAACTAAAGGCTTGAAAAGATTATCACTGTGTCTTTGCTCAGCAAGACAAGAAACAAGTGTCGACAGTCGATAGATCATTAAAGACTAGTGATGACTTTGACATTAAGTTAAATTCGAAATCACGGTGATTCTGGGAATTGCTTTCCATGCTAAGAACCACAAAAACAGTGCATGGGTTTTTTTAATGAAACACACAGTGAAAAGGTGAAATTAATGATGCATACATTCGAGAATTTGTTTATTTAATGGGCGGTATTTCTTCCGAAGTGCGAACTAAAACTTATGATAATTGGCTCGTTTGATGCAGATTATTTTTTACCAATTAATCTCACTCTGGTTGAGAATAGCATTCCTGTTTTTTTTATTTATTTGAACAAGAAAAAATTAGCAGATCATAAAAAAGTATTAGTTGATCAGTATCGAACGAAGAGAAAGCTACCGAAAAATTCTTCGAAACAAAAAATATGCAATCATTGCCTCTGGCCAAATAAAAAAGACCCTACTGAGACAAACGATAAAATGTGACAATAAAATACTTTTACCGAAAGCACCGATAGTATCAGAAAAGCGATTTTCCTTCCATCAGTTGCCCGGGGCATTCGACACTCGTACGTCGTTGGTTTGAACTTTTTGCTTCCACTGTTACTGGCTGCACGTATCGTAAAAGTCCTTCTGGGTCATCCGAAGTTGATCAGTGACAGACGGTAAACGCTTTAATGTGTCTCCTACCCGCGGTGCGATGCGCCTGGATATCGATATCTGAAGGAAGCCGTCTTCCTCTGTTCGGACCAAAATCCGGCCAACCCTCTGTCCGCTGATGTTACCTACACCGAGCAAGAAGTGATGCAGAACGATACAGAACCATCAGCACCACGATGCTGCTTGGAAGGCACACAAGCAAAAAAAAAGAGATGCCAAAAAGATGAACTGCGGATTGAATTGCACTTTTCGAGGATGGATGAAGAGAAAAGACTAACCCGCGCGCTCTGCAATGCCATGACCGACGACCTTTTTTCAGACTGGCAATCAGCTACCGTGGAACGTGGAAGTCAGTCACTGCAGCAATCTCTCTGAATCGAAACAAAAAATAAAAAAAATAAGCAAAAAGATCGACCGTATCCAACAATTGTCATTGTCAACCGACAGGCCAACAGATTTGGCAGCCAGCCAGAGCAATTCATTCGGCAAAAGTGGTAAATCGATATTTTTTGATCTGACAGGCACACAGCGCTGGCATTCCTCGGTTCAGTGTAGGGAATCTTGTGTGCCAAATGGTTTGAAGTCAAAGACAGGGGGCGGTAAAAAAAGGATACTGTAAATGATACTTTCTTCGGTAGTCGAGCTCTATTTAGTTTACATTTCCAGCAGCAGTTTTGTCAAACTAATTACTGCTGTACCCGATGACACCGATGCGATGCCAAACTACGTGCAATAGTTTTTTGTACTGCCAAATTACGATAAGAATTTCTTAGTGGAAGCAATTGCTGTTTATTTGTTGATTTATTGTTCGATTTTTGTGCTGGTAAATTTGTTTAGTAGAAATATGTTCAATCAAATTAAACTCAAAATGAGATGCCAAAACCATACCAACTTTTAAAACATCCTAGAGGAATTATGTTTTTAGGTACCAGAAAGTTTTCGGAAGACTACAACACCATTAAAAATAATTTAAGAGCGAAAATGTCTCTGAGCACACAATACCACAATTGAAAATCTACACAGTTAAAGGCACTCAAGCTGAATAATTTATTAAGCATACTGGACACAACCAGAATAGCGTGCTCGCAATCTTTATTAAGCTGGCCGTTATGAGAGAAGGTAGTATCTTAGACATGACAAAATTATTGACGTAGGAGTACGCAAATTGTTATTCATTGCACTCTTTAGTGATATTTGTGGTGGTCATGAAAGGATCGTTTGTACGGTTAATGAGGACGTAAAAAAGTTGAATTATATACAAAATATTTTAATTAGATTTCGACCGAGATTTTCTATACTCTGCTAGAAAATCGTAAAGAAAAAAGAATTGAGCAAAGCCTTGGTACTACATTTCGTATCGGAATTCCACCTTCTATTTATTATACGCAGCAATTGTGGGGCTAGCGCTACTGACACCAACTGTTTCTCCCGAACCGGGATTCGATTATTTGGCTTATTTGGCCCGCATCGTACTTCGAGAGACCAGTTAGGAGTTTGAGAAATAAAATTACACTTCATTAAAATAATAGGCTCAAGAAAGGTTTGTATATCACGGCTGCCAACACCGAACAAATTTGATTTTCCGCCAAACTGAACTTGGTTGAATTTCAACTAATCATTTTTTGATGAAAAAAATAGAGAAACAAGAAATTTAAAATCAACAAGTACTCTATATTATAAATACTTTAAAATTTATTAATATAACTCCTGTTATCCAGTTTAAACAGTGGAGATAATAATCTGTGTATAGCAAAATAATTGAAAATAAAATGCGAAATTTTTGTTTTTTTTCTTCATCTATAGTTTATTTGACACGGCACAAATACAATTCAATGTTTAACGGCGCCAATTATATCTAGTAGCTTACTTTCTAAAGTATCTTAATAACTAAAAGCAAATTTTTTATCCTCGCTGCCGACTACGAGCTGAATATTTTGCATTAAAAGCACAGGTTTGCTGTTTGATGGTTTTCATTGCCATAGGTAAGCAGCATATTAAATTTGTTCCGCTGCTGGGCCAAGATATTACGGACTGGCATATTGGGTTGTTTCCATCGGGCCTTGAGAGTATCGTGCGGGTCTGATTGCTGTTTCCGGATCCGGGGTCTTAACGTGTTCTTGTCGTTAGGCTGGATGCAGGCGGAAGGGGGTAGGACTAAACTGGGGCGTGGATGGATTTCAGGAAAACGTATATAAGGGACATGTAGGATAGGTCACGGCTCGCCAAGACATCACGAACAGGAACAGCCGACTGCCTACCTTCGGCCTGCAGGGAAGCTATTAATTTAGACCTGGCGTCACGGTGTACAGGGCATGACCAAACAACGTGCTCTATGTCGTGATAACCTTCACCACAGGCACAGATACCACTCTCCCCGAGCCCAACACGACGGAGATGCGCGTCAAATCTATAGTGATTGGACATAAGCCGGGACATCACGCAAATGAAATCCCGACTTACATCCAACCCCTTGAACCACGGGTTCGTCGATACCTTGGGGATTATGGAATGTAACCACCTTCCCAGTTCCCCCTTGGTCCAAGAATTTTGCCAACTGATGATCGTATTCTGACGTACAAATGCAAAAAATTCATTAAAGGCAATTGGTCTTTCATAAATATCACCGTTTGTTGCGCCCACCTTAGCCAAAGAGTCCGCTTTCTCATTACCCGGTATCGAGCAGTGAGAAGGGACCCACGCTAAGGTAATCTGAGTAGATTTTTCGGATAAAGCACTCAGATGTTCCCGTATTTTCCCCAGGAAATACGGAGAGTGCTTAACATCTTTCATCGATCGGAGAGCCTCAATGGAACTGAGACTGTCCGTAAAGATGAAATAATGGTCCGTGGGCATTTTTTCGATAATCCCTAGGGTGTACTGAATTGCAGCTAATTCTGCGACGTAAACAGAAGCAGGATTATCGAGCTTATGGGAGACGGTTAAATTGTTATTGAAGATACCGAAGCCAGTGGACCCATCAAGAAGTGATCCGTCAGTGTAGAACACATTGTTGCAGTTGATATTTCGATATTTATTGGAAAAATTTTTGGGGATCTGCTGCACGCGTAAATGATCCGGGATTCCACGAGTTTCTTCTATCATGGATGTATCGAAAAACACAGTAGAATCAGAAGTATTTGATAAGTCGACACGATTTGGAATATTCGAAGAAGGGTTAATATTTTGGGACATGTGATTGAAATACAATGTCATAAAACGGGTTTGAGAATTAAGTTCGATTAACCTTTCAAAATTTTCAATCACGGGACGGTTCAAGCCCTCACATTTGATTAGAATACGAGAAGACAGGCTCCAGAAGCGGTTTTTCAATGGTAGTACTCCAGCTAAGACCTCCAAACTCATCGTATGGGTCGATTGCATGCAACCCAAGGCGATACGCAAACAACGATATTGTATTCGCTCCAGTTTGATCAAATGTGTGTTTGCTGCGGAGCGGAAGCAGTAACACCCGTACTCAATAACAGACAATATCGTTGTTTGGTGAAGCCTAATAAGGTCTCCTGGGTGGGCACCCCACCATTGTCCGGTTATTGTACGAAGAAAATTCACTCTTTGTTGACATTTTTTCATCAGATACCTCACGTGACAACCCCAGGTGCCTTTGGAGTCGAACCAGACACCAAGATATTTGTGTACCAAAACCTGAGAAATCGTTTTACCCATTAATTGTGTTTGAAGCTGAGCAGGTTCATGCTTCCTAGAAAAAACTACTATCTCAGTCTTCTCCGGAGAGAATTCGATACCTAGCTGTAAAGCCCAAGCAGACAAATTGTCCAAGGTATCTTGCAATGGTCCTTGCAAATCGGCAGCTTTGGCTCCTGTAACAGAGATTACACTGTCGTCTGCAAGTTGTCTTATCGTGCATGAATTTGCCAGACATTCGTCGATGTCATTTACATAAAAGTTGTAAAGAAGGGGGCTTAAACATGAGCCCTGGGGAAGACCCATGTAGCTAATGCGAAAAGTTGCCAAATCGCCGTGCGTAAAATGCATGTGCTTTTCGGACAACAAATTGTGCAAAAAATTGTTCAAAATTGGAGAAAATCCTTGTCGGTGAAGTTTACCCGAAAGAATGTCAATAGAAACGGAATCAAAAGCCCCCTTAATGTCCAAGAACGCAGACGCCATTGTTCTTTGCGAGCATACGCCAGCTGAATATCTGTTGAAAGCAACGCAAGACAATCATTCGTCCCTTTGGCACGGCGGAAGCCAAATTGAGTATCTGATAGTAGACCATTTGATTCGATTCAATGGTCCAAACGACGGAGTATCATTTTTTCCATCAATTTCCGGGTACAGGATAGCATTGCAATCGGCCTATAAGAGTTGTGATCAGAAGCTGGTGTCCCTGGTTTTTGGATGGCGATCACCTTCACTTGCCTCCAATCCTGCGGTACAATGTTTTGCTCCAGGAACTTATTGAACAAGTTCAACAAGCGCCTCTTGGCATTGCCGGGTAGATTCTTCAACAAGTTGAATTTGATTCTATCTAACCCAGGCGCGTTATTAATACAGGACAGGAGAGCAACTGAAAATTCTGCCATCGTAAAAGGTGATTCTATCGCGTCGTGACCCGGAGACGTATCGCGAACAAAGTTTTGCGCAGGAACAGAGTCCGGACATACTTTCCTGGCAAAATCAAATATCCACCGACTTGAAGACTCCTCGCTTTCGTTGACCGTTACGCGATTCCGCATTCTTCGGGCTGTGTTCCAAAGAGTGCTCATCGATGTCTCCCTCGACGTCTCGTTCACGAACCGACGCCAATATCCGCGTTTCTTTGCTTTAGCCAGGCTTTTAAGCTTGGTATTAAGCTCCGAATACCGTATATAGTCGTCGGGTATACCTCCCTTCTGGAAGGCCAAAAACGCGTCGGATCTTTGCGTGTAGACATCGGAGCACTCTTTGTCCCACCACGGAGTTGGAGGCCGCTCTTTGTCCCACCACGGAGTTGGAGGCCGCTTCTTCGTTTGGGCTTGCAACGCGGCGTCGAGGATTAAGCCCGCGAGGAGGTTGTATTCTTCAAGTGGTGGGTGATGTTGAATCGACTCGACCGCTTTTGAAATCATTTCCTCGTATAACTTCCAATCGACATTCCGTGTGAGGACATACGGAATGTCAACTGGTCGCATGCGAGTTGACCCGTTTGAAATTGAAATAAGAATAGGCAGATGGTCGCTACCGTGAGGATCGAGGATTACCTTCCATGTGCAATCCAACCGTAGCGACGTCGAACATAAGGATAGATCCAGAGCGCTTGGGCGCGCTGGAGGTTTCGGGATACGTGTCATTTCACCGTTGTTTAAAATAGTCATGTCGAAGTCATCGCAAAGGTTATAGATTAAAGAGGAGCGGTTATCATTGTAAGGGGAACCCCAAGCCACACCATGAGAGTTGAAGTCTCCCAAAATCAAACGTGGCGAGGGAAGAAGTTCTATTAAATCAAAGAGCAGCCGTTGCCCAACCTGTGCTCTGGGAGGAATATATATTGAGGCAATACAAAGCTTAACTTGTATTGTCATTTGACATGCGACAACTTCGATGCCTGGAATCGAGGGGAGGTTAATACGATAGAAAGAATAGCACTTTTTAATCCCTAAAAGTACTCCTCCATATGAAGTGTCTCGATCAAGGCGAATAATATTAAAATCATGGAAGTTGAGATCAATATTTGAAGTAAGCCAAGTTTCACAAAGGGAAAATGCATCGCATTTGTTTTTATTCATCAAAACTTTAAACGAATCAATTTTTGGTAAAATACTTCTACAATTCCACTGTAAGACAGAGATAGAATCCTTCATATACGCAGTTGAATTAGGCATCGAAGGATACAATCGCTGCAAGGAGGGGCCATTGGGCAGTCAACTGCTTCAAAAATGATCTAACTGTTGGGAGGAATGCTGTAAGAAAAATTTTAATTGGATCGGGTACATTGAAATTTTCAAAAATCCAGTCCACAATGTCAGAAAATTTCACTAATCCAGAGTTTGTTTCATCAACTGGATGTGCAAAAGGAACAACTGGGGTTTTAGATGTTCCTGGCAGTGCTGGGAACTCCTTCTGGGACTTTAAATTTGCAAGCCCAGGAGGAGTTTGCTTCGGTTTTTCCGCAGCACTGTTTGGTTTGTTCGTACTTTTCATTACACTTTGGGAAATCTTAGGACCTTTACGGGGAAGTTTACGAGAAGAAACATTTTTACTCTTGCTAGACTCCCCAGGATTGGCATAAGATGTTCCCGCTGATGAATCGTCAGAATCGGTTTCATCAGAGGGCAACAGATCAAAGGGGTTCGATGTTATGGTAGAAGTGGTCACGGTCTTCTTCAGCATCTCAGCATAAGAACGCTTTGAACGCTGCTTAAGTGACCGCTTGATTTTATCTCTGCGCTGCATGTACACCGGGCATGTGGAGAGCTCATGCTGGTTTTCCCTACAGTGAATACATTTTTCAGCATTAACACTGCAAGAATCTTCCGCATGAGTCTCCCCACACTTGCTACATCGTGCCTTATTGCAGCAGTAGGCGGCTGTGTGGCCTAACTGCTTGCAATTGGTGCAATTCATAATACGGGGTACATACAATCGCACAGGCAGACGAACCCGGTCGATCGAGACGTGGCTAGGGAGTGCAGATCCGGCAAACGTAACGCGAAACGAGTCTGACGGAGTGTAAACTTTTTTACCACCGACGAGAGACATGGACCGCAATTGCTTACAATCCAAAATCTTCGCCTGTGTTTCGGTATTTTTTAAGCAACCGGTTGCGCTTTTAAGGATACACTCGACAGACAGACTCGAATCGGTTATGACACCGTCGATCTCCACGTCTCGTGCGGGTATGTAAACGCGATACTCGCGTGTGAAGAGCTCAGAGCAAGCGATAGCATTGGCCTGTGCCGGATCACTGACCACGACACGGAGCTTGTTAGGTCGGACCTTGGAAATTTCGGTCACGGCCTTGTACCCCTTCGTCAGGTCTTTTGAAATTTGCAGTATGTTTAATCGCTTTGAATTCACTCCTGCCTTTGGACGAAAATAAACAGTATAGCTGCCCTGTTGATCCGTCCGGGTAAAGCCTGGGGCGAGGGGGGACTGGAGAATGAACAGGGGAGGGGGTAACAGAAGGGTCAGGGTCAGGGGGGTTCGGGGATGGTGGCACGGGAGGCGAGGGATCTATATCCATCGCGCTAAATGTAGTGCACTAGCGCACTAGCGCCGACAAGAACACGTACCTATTTACTTCTTCCTTCCAGCAGTGGTTGTCCGATCGTTCGAAGCTGCACCCAAAGCAGCCAGCAGCACCAGTACAGCAGCACCAATACAGCCACCAGCAGTGAGCCGGGTGTGAGATCACTCAGCACAGCGACACGGCTCGACTGTCAAATGATGGCCTTGAATTAGAAAGATCTATTCACTGTGCACAGATCAAAACTGCAGCTGGTATTTTGCACCAATACAGCCAAAGTTGCGAGCCGGGTACAGAACGTAGCGACACAACTCACAATCTACTTGGCCTTTTCGCGAATAATACACTCTTTTGTTTGGCTATTCGTACACACGGACCGGATTGTAATAGAACGACCACTTTGCACGTCCGTTTCTGTCGAGTGTTCGACGCGGAATGAAAATGCGAAATTTATATTCAGAATAAAATTATCCTTCAATTAAACTGCGTATATGAAGGATTCTATCCCTGTCTTACAGTGGAATTGTAGAAGTATTTTACCAAAAATTGATTCGTTTAAAGTTTTGATAAATAAAAACAAATGCGATGCATTTTCCCTTTGTGAAACTTGGCTTACTTCAAATATTGATCTCAACTTCCATGATTTTAATATTATTCGCCTTGATCGAGACACCCCATATGGAGGAGTACTTTTAGGGATTAAAAAGTGCTATTCTTTCTATCGTATTAACCTCCCCTCGATTCCAGGCATCGAAGTTGTCGCATGTCAAATGACAATACAAGGTAAAGAGCTTTGTATTGCCTCAATATATATTCCTCCCAGAGCACAGGTTGGGCAACGGCTGCTCTTTGATTTAATAGAACTTCTTCCCTCGCCACGTTTGATTTTGGGAGACTTCAACTCTCATGGTGTGGCTTGGGGTTCCCCTTACAATGATAACCGCTCCTCTTTAATCTATAACCTTTGCGATGACTTCGACATGACTATTTTGAACAACGGTGAAATGACACGTATCCCGAAACCTCCAGCGCGCCCCTTATGTTCGACGTCGCTACGGTTGGATTGCACATGGAAGGTAATCCTCGATCCTCACGGTAGCGACCATCTGCCTATTCTTATTTCAATTACTAACGGGTCAACTCGCATGCGACCAATTGACATTCCGTATGACCTTACACGAAATGTCGATTGGAAGTTATACGAGGAAATGATTTCAAAAGCGGTCGAGTCGATTCAACACATCCACCACTTGAAGAATACAACCTCCTCGCGGGCTTGATTCTCGACGCCGCGTTGCAAGCCCAAACGAAGAAATATCCCGGCGTAACGATCAAAGAACGGCCTCCCACTCCGTGGTGGGACCAAGAGTGCTCCGATGTCTACACGCAAAGATCCGACGCGTTTTTGGCCTTCCAGAAGGGAGGTATACCTGGCGACTATTTACGGTATTCGCAGCTTAATACCAAGCTTAAAAGTTTGGCTAAAGCAAAGAAACGCGGATATTGGCGTCGGTTCGTGAACGAGACGTCGAGGGAGACATCGATGAGCACTCTTGGGAACACAGCCCGAAGAATGCGGAATCGCGTAACGGTCAACGAAAGCGAGGAGTCTTCAAGTCGGTGGATATTTGATTTTGCCAGGAAAGTATGTCCGGACTCTGTTCCTGAGCAAAACATTGTTCGCGATGCGTCTCCGGGCCACGACGCGATAGAATCACCTTTTACGATGGCAGAATTTTCAGTTGCCCTCCTGTCCTGTATT
Source organism: Wyeomyia smithii (assembly GCF_029784165.1). Taxonomy (NCBI): domain Eukaryota; kingdom Metazoa; phylum Arthropoda; class Insecta; order Diptera; family Culicidae; genus Wyeomyia; species Wyeomyia smithii. Next base: position 215,198,668 of record NC_073695.1, read on the forward strand.
AATAACGCGCCTGGGTTAGATAGAATCAAATTCAACTTGTTGAAGAATCTACCCGGCAATGCCAAGAGGCGCTTGTTGAACTTGTTCAATTAGTTCCTGGAGCAAAACATTGTACCGCAGGATTGGAGGCAAGTGAAGGTGATCGCCATCCAAAAACCAGGGACACCAGCTTCTGATCACAACTCTTATAGGCCGATTGCAATGCTATCCTGTATCCGGAAATTGATGGAAAAAATGATACTCCGTCGTTTAGACCACTGGGTCGAATCAAATGGTCTACTATCAGATACTCAATTTGGCTTCCGCCGTGCCAAAGGGACGAATGATTGTCTTGCGTTGCTTTCAACAGATATTTAGCTGGCGTATGCTCGCAAAGAACAAATGGCGTCTGCGTTCTTGGACATTAAGGGGGCTTTTGATTCCGTTTCTATTGACATTCTTTCGGGTAAACTTCACCGACAAGGATTTTCTCCAATTTTGAACAATTTTTTGCACAATTTGTTGTCCGAAAAGCACATGCATTTTACGCACGGCGATTTGGCAACTTTTCGCATTAGCTACATAGGTCTTCCCCAGGGCTCATGTTTAAGCCCCCTTCTTTACAACTTTTATGTAAATGACATCGACGAATGTCTGGCAAATCCATGCACGATAAGACAACTTGCAGACGACAGTGTAATCTCTGTTACAGGAGCCAAAGCTGCCGATTTGCAAGGACCATTGCAAGATACCTTGGACAATTTGTCTGCTTGGGCTTTACAGCTAGGTATCGAATTTCTCCGGAGAAGAATGAGATAGTAGTTTTTTCTAGGAAGCATGAACCTGCTCAGCTTCAAACACAATTAATGGGTAAAACGATTTCTCAGGTTTTGGTACACAAATATCTTGGTGTCTGGTTCGACTCTAAAGGCACCTGGGGTTGTCACGTGAGGTATCTGATAAAAAAATGTCAACAAAGAGTGAATTTTCTTCGTACAATAACCGGACAATGGTGGGGAGCCCACCCAGGAGACCTTATTAGGCTTTACCAAACAACGATACTGTCTGTTATTGAGTACGGGTGTTTCTGCTTCCGCTCCGCAGCAAACACACATTTGATCAAACTGGAGCGAATACAATATCGTTGTTTGCGTATCGCCTTGGGTTGCATGCAATCGACCCATACGATGAGTTTGGAGGTCTTAGCTGGAGTACTACCATTGAAAAACCGCTTCTGGAGCCTGTCTTCTCGTATTCTTATCAAATGTGAGGTCTTGAACCGTCCCGTGATTGAAAATTTTGAAAAGTTAATCGAACTTAATTCTCAAACCCGTTTTATGACATTGTATCTCAATCACATGTCCCAAAATATTAACCCTTCTTCGAATATTCCAAATCGTGTCGACTTATCAAATACTTCTGATTCTACTGTGTTTTTCGATACATCCATGATAGAAGAAACTCGTGGAATCCCGGATCATTTACGCGTGCAGCAGATCCCCAGAATTTTTTCCAATAAATATCGAAACATCAACTGCGACAATATGTACTACACTGACGGATCACTTCTTGATGGGTCCACTGGCTCCGGTATTTTCAATAACAATTTAACCGTCTCCCATAAGCTCGATAATCCTGCTTCTGTTTACGTCGCAGAATTAGCTGCAATTCAGTACACCCTAGGGATTATCGAAAAATTGCCCACGGACCATTATTTCATCTTTACGGACAGTCTCAGCTCCATTGAGGCTCTCCGATCGATGAAAGGTGTTAAGCACTCTCCGTATTTCCTGGGGAAAATACGGGAACATCTGAGTGCTTTATCCGAAAAATCTACTCAGATTACCTTAGCGTGGGTCCCTTCTCACTGCTCGATACCGGGTAATGAGAAAGCGGACTCTTTGGCTAATGTGGGCGCAACAAACGGTGATATTTATGAAAGACCAATTGCCTTTAATGAATTTTTCGCATTTGTACGTCAGAATACGAACATCAGTTGGCAAAATTCTTGGACCAAGGGGGAACTGGGAAGGTGGTTACATTCCATAATCCCTAAGGTATCGACGAACCCGTGGTTCAAGGGGTTGGATGTAGGTCGGGATTTCATTTGCGTGATGTCCCGGCTTATGTCCCAGCACTATAGATTTGACGCGCATCTCCGTCGTGTTGGGCTCGGGGAAAGTGGTATCTGTGCCTGTGGTGAAGGTTATCACGACATAGAGCACGTTGTCTGGTCATGCCCTGTACACCGTGACGCCAGGTCTAAATTTATAGCTTCCCTGCAGGCCGAGGGTAGGCAGCCGGCTGTTCCTGTTCGTGATGTCTTGGCGAGCCGTGACCTATCCTACATGTCCCTTATATACGTTTTCCTGAAATCCATCCACGCCCCAGTTTAATCCTATCCCCTTCCGCCTACATCCAACCAAACGACAAGAACACGTTAAGACCCCGGATCCGGAAACAGCAACTAGACCCGCACGATACTCTCAGGTCCCGAGGGAGACAACCCAATATGCTAGTCCGTAATATCTTGGCCCAGCAGCGGAACAAATTTAATATGCTGCTTACCTATGGCAATGAAAACCATCAAACAGCAAACCTGTGCTTTTAATGCAAAATATTCTAGCTTAAAGTTAGATTTAGTTTCAGCTCGTAGTCGGCAACGAGGATAAAAAGAGGGTAAAAAATTTGCTTTTAGTTATTAAGATACTTTAGAAAGTAAGCTACTAGATATAATTGGCACCGTTAAACATTGAATTGTATTTGTGCCGTGTCAAATAAACTATAGATGAAGAAAAAAAAAAGTTATTATATGCTGTCAACAATTTTGATTGCCAGCATCCCGCTATCCCTCCTAATCGCCATCTACTAGTAAAAGGATCGGTTTGAGTTAAGTCAGGCTGTTATATAGCCCAACGAATGCATTCCCGGTTTATCGAATATCGACCGTGCTAGGGAAATCCGGCATTAAGCGACCAATTAAAGTTACAACACCGCCTGACAAATTTTGGTAGTATAATTTTTCGAATATTCAAGGTACAATTTTCTGCATTTGTGCAGATGCATTGAAGATTTTTAAATCGATTGTTACAAGAATGAAGGAAATCCATTAAAAAATAACCGACTTATTTGCATTTGAAATTAAACATATTTTTCACTTTTTCCGTTTTTAGATTTTCGTTTTGCACCCCTATGTAGCCGAAATCCCCAAAAGACGTAGTATCACGTCAAAATTTCACTAAAAAGAAGTGAAAATGAGGATATTTTCACTTATACCCTATCCAAATCAAAGAATTCTCGTGAGTTCCAATGTTAGCCACTGAATTTCTATATTCGCTTGGAGAACTTATATTGGCATTCTGGAAAAAGGCTAAAAATGTTAATTGGAGATAGCAGAAGGTTGTATCCAAGACACGACCGCAAAACTGACGTAGAATTCATACGCTTCTCGACAAACAATTTTGTTTATTGATAACTTGTAAAGCTTCTGTTACACGGATTTCGGCTGAGCTACAGCTTAATATGCTGCTTTATAACACAATTGTTCGTTGGTCTAGTGTTAAAGAAAGTTTTGTTGAAAGTGTTTCATCAAGTAACTTTGATTTGTACAACTCGAAATTGTTGATTAGCGAAACTGATGCAAATATTTCCTAATTTGTGAACAAACATCACGAATATACACTTTTATATTATTAATTTGGTTGGAAATCTAAAACAATTTAGTTTTATTCTTTTTGCATCCAAACACGTTCGCACGAGAAGTTGATAAACTCATTCAAAAAATTGATCGTAGCCGGCATATCGATTTTTTTTGCTCATACAAAATTTATATAACACGGCACAATATAAAAATAATAATTCTAAAATATTGATGTTGTAATCTATACATATAAAAATGTAGTCCGGTCTGTCAGTCTGTTTGATCCATATAGGCTCGAAAACTACCGAACCGATCGACGTAAAAATTTGTATGTAGGGGTTTTTGGTCCCGATAAAGGTTCTTATGATAGTTTGAGCCCCCCCCCTTTTTCTGGAAAGGAGGGGTCCAATACAAATGTAACATACATTTCTGCACAACTCAAGAACAAACCAAGCAAATGAAACCGAATTTGGCATGTGGATGTTTTAAAGGGTAGAAAATATGTCCATAATGGTTCAACGCCCCTCCCTCTTATGGAAGCACATGTGTCTGCACAAATTTCTGCACATCTCGCAAACTAATCAACTAAATGGAACCATATTTGGCAAGTGAATGTTTTAAGTGGTAACAAATTATACACAGCTGCTGAAATCGACCACAGACCCCATTTTGGATTCTAGGTTGGCGACTTCCGGTTCCTGGGAAACAGCGGAAAATGATCGAATTACACCCAATATGGGTGTTTCTTCAATAAGAATGACGCTCAGAGACCAGAAATTATTTTAAATACCATTTTGAAATCCAAGATGGCGACTTCCGGTGAAAAACAGCCTAAAATAACCAAATACCATCCAATATAAGTATCTCTGGAACCAGAATGATGCAATGAGCTAATAATTGACCTCAGGCACCATTTGAATTACTTAATGGCAACTTATAGGAAACAGGCGAAAATGACCAAATAATACTCAACATGGATATTTCCGTAATCGAGATGATGCATAGAAACCAAACATTGACCCTTGACACCATTTTGAATTTAAAGACGACCACTGTTAGTTTCTGGAAAACAACCAAAATAAATGAATACCTCCCAATATGGATATTTCCGGTGTCAGACTAATGCCAGAAAATCTGCTGAAAACGACCGAATACCACCCAATATGAATATATTCAGAATTAACGGCGCCAAAAGCCAAAAGTCGAAGAATTTGTCATTTCGATAAAACAATTCATTTCAAACGATTTTTCTTTTGACTTTGATCATATCCTATGGCCGATTCGTCGTGCATTCCCGATCAGAAGAGCATAACAAAAAAAATACAAAGTTCTACCAAAACGAGATACAAATAACATAATTTGATACGATTTTGTATTTTCCCATTTGCTTTTGATATCAAGATATAATCTGAATGAGTTATGAAAACAAATCCTGAAATTAAGTTGTTCTGAGACAAATCTCACTTTTTTTCCGTCTCTATCAAAACCTGTTATTTATAACAATGGCTGTTATTATACTGTTCCATATGCTATCTAATTTTGTTAGAAAACTGATACCTTAGTAACAAAGCTTGATATGGGTTTGATATTAGTAGAATATTTTTTGTTATTTTAACACCTAACGGGATCTAATTTGAAACTCAACCTGAAAGGTTATTTGCATAACAAACTAACAGCTTCTGTTACATTTTTGTTTTGTCTTTCTGATCGGGTTTGCAGACTTTAAACACATCGCAAGGAATCAATGAATTTGGAACGTACAAATAGTACAAAACCACAATTAAATTATGTTGAGACTACATATATCAATCAAAGCAGGTATAGTTTTAAATAGCCTTTGAATTTCTTTTCTTACCATAACTTTTGGGCCACATATCAAATTGTTATGAAGTTTGTTATTCGTAAGTTTGAGAGATGACTCGTTCGTAAGACACTAGTTATGTTCAAATAAGTCATGTGATCTTTGAAATAATAGACTATCGTTGTTTTATCAACAATTTAATACATAACGGTGGCTTAAGTTCAATTATAATCAAATGAAATGGGAATGTATAGGGTAGCCAAACTTTGAAACCACGTGTTCAATCATAATTCATCAGTTAACCCTTAACTAGCCCGCTCATCTGATATAAATATTGATCAGACGAAGTTACAGTCCGGCTACAGTAAAATTCAATAGGGTGTTACGAGGCAGCTAGACTCATTAGTTGACACTTATTTTGTAGGAAGCGGGTCAGCCATCACTGAGAAAAGTGAGTGAGTTCAAGTAGTCTTCGGAATATGTTCCTTTGCATAGCAGGATTTCACATTTTTAAACATAACAGAAAAAGTAATAGTCTGATTGCAAAACAAATCAATAGAGTTTTATGAAGCAACTAGATCTTTCATATAACACTGATTTTATGAAAATCGGTTCAGCCATATCTGAGAAACATGAGTGAGATTAAGTAGTCCTCAAAACACTTTTCTTGTTATAACTTTTGAACCACAAATTCAATTACTATGAAATTCAAAAGTTAAGGGTATTTCAGGTAGTTCGTTCATTTGAAATCAATTTAGTTCAAATCGGTTGTGTAGTTTTCGAGATAATTATGTTTCATGATTTGTACATTTTGATACATAACCTATAAACCTAAAATCCGTTTACAATGAAATTTGATAGGGTCTTATGGGACAACGAGACCTTTCATTTGCAATTAATTTCATGGAAATCGGTCCAGCCATCTCTGAAAAAGTGAGTGAGAATAAAAATCTGCACATACACACACATACACACACACACATACACACACACACCTACAGAAAATGCTCAGCTCGTCGAGCTGAGTCGAGTGATATATGCCATTCGGCCCTTTGGAGCACTTTTATACTTTCGGTTTTGCAAGTAATTGCTATACCTTTCTAGGAGAAAGGCAAAATAAAACAAGAAAACACAAAATTCTATATATGACTGTTATGCGAAAAGCGGCAGTATAGGTAGGTATTTACGATGCTTTTGATTGACTCTTTAAGGTGTGGATAATTCAAGAACTGCGTTGATTTTCGCTATCGATAGTAGACTCACTTGTACTGTTTGGTACTGAGATGTGAAAAACTCATTGACTGCTTCAATTAAAAGCAAGTGGTCGTCACTAAAAGGATGGTTGATTTAGTTTTCTACATAACTGGGAATCCATCGAATTCACCTATTTTCTGCGAAATCAGAACAGCTTGCATATTCGGATAAACATTTTCCTGGGCAATTAGTGACGCTAGACAGAGGCTCGTTCAGTTTCTCGTCATTGCGAATTGCCACTTGAAGAGGGAGTCCCGTGATATCCCAAGTAACAAAATTGGTTATTTCAAAGTTGTTTAGTATTTAGTACAACTTAAACATAAAACCTTCAATGCCGACCATGCGGTTATAACAACCAACTTACAACAGCTACAAATGTTATGGCTAGTTGGCCCAGCTTTATTGCAGTCATCAAAACTTCATATACGCCCCAACATAGGACCAATTGTTTTGAACAAACCGATTTACTTACCACATAATTGCCTCGAACTTTTAATTGAGATTTATTCTCCAAATAAGGTGTGATGCATTGAATTTTATCTTGGCTTTACTACTCTATGACAGGAGTGATTCCCGGCAGTGTCGTGAAAACAGAATTGTGTAATTTTTCTTTTTCCATCTTGACTGATAAATGAATATATTGTTGCCTTTAAATTGGTTTCGTGCATGTGAAAACACATGCCATAAAATATTTAGGGTGAAACCAGCCACAAATTTCATCGCAAATAATACGCGCCGCAGGAATTCGGTAGTAAATGAATATATAATTGAAATTTAACTTCTCTAAACTAAGGTGATAAATAAATAAATGCCATGATTTGAAGTATTTTGTTAAACGTATGCCGCTATCTAACATTAGATTTTCAAAACAATGGTGTGGTTTTGTTATTCTCGTAAAAGAAAAAGCTGATTTCAGATATAATTATAAAAGTTTTCAATTTTTCTATCCAATTCGACATGTTGTTTTTGAATAAAACCCCGGACGTATTTAAAATCTTCGTCATAACCAAGTCTCATAATTTGATCAGAACATAGCATATTATAACCTAAGTAAACCTATCATAGCATTCGTCTGGCTATGCTCCGATCATCAAGTTTTATACAAACCATAATCATAACCTACATGGCGGGGTTTCCATAATAACTTCTGTTCAAAAGGAAATTACAGCTTGAAAATTTATCTTAGCTCTAAGAGGGACTATCATGCAACTCCATGGGTGATGTTTTTCTGCTTTTATTTGGTTGTTATGAAAGTCAATATAAAACAAATTTATGGCCATTCTTAAAACTGTGAAGCTAAGTTGTATTATGGTAGACATATGATGGTTTGTAAAGCCTATTGGCAGAACATATTTCATGACTATCAAATAAAATCTATTTACAATCGAAGGCTTTAACGCAAGCCAACTTGAAACAACAACAAAACCAGAATAAATTCTTGAAGCATTCTGAATGTTACTTGGGATTACTTCTAGCAGCGTTCCCCGCCAATTTCAACACTTCCACTGCAAGGTACATTACAGTGGCTAAATCAATAGGTACTCCTGCATCAACCCGCATAATTTACGGGTACTGGCCGTGGCGTTATCAGCCTTAGGAATGGCTGTGCGTCTTTTTCTACGTTTACCACCCACGTGATAGGAACGTAATCACGAGGATCACGAAGAAAAAATACCTTCGGAGAGGACTAACGCGACAAGCAGGCGGGGCTACGCACACGGTATTATGGAAGAAAGTAAAAAAAGGTGAAGCTGTGCTGCGCGTTGTTTTCTATTAGTCAACTATTTGACTGCCAACAACCTCGTCATCAAGATGGCATCGAGGGCACAAGCGGGGCCAGACAAGCGGCATAGGAGCCAAGTTAAGACTTCCATAATTTTGCTGCTACCAGGAGAGCTAACCAAGTACGCTAGGTCCAAAGAATTGTTTCGGTTTTTTTTAACCCTTAAAGACCCGGTACGAAACTTGTTTTTTGAAAATGCTCCTGCTCAGCACTGGAACGGCCGATTTGGGAAAACTTGGAATTTTATTCAAGGAGAATAGTCGCTCTAAGTTTTGGTAAAGGTGCCACCTCTCTGGACCCCTCCCCGTTTTTGTGAGACGCAAAAATGTCTGTGTTTTTTTTCTAATTTTTCGAGTTTGAATTCACTAAAGTACGAGTTCTTATAAAAACTTGATTTTCCCCAAATCTGTGCATGCCAGAAAAAATCTTTCACCATCTTTGGATCCAGGAGACGTCACTCTAAAAATATAGAGCTTAAAATTGAAGAGCTAAGTTGAAACCTACCGTGGGAGACTGGGAAAATCAGGTTTCCATGAAAATACGTACTGTGGTGAACTTAAACTGGTTTTTCTCAAAATGTTTGCATGCTAAAATAAATTTTCATCGCGTATGGATTCAGGAGATCTTACCGCAAAAATGTAGAGCTTAAAATTCGAAGAACGGTTTTGTTGTTTGAACTTTTATAAAAATACGTAGTTTTGTGAATTTGTACTGAAATAATTTGGGAACTCCAAAATTCACTCTTACATAACATATTTCATCCACCTGACATGATTTGATACATGGAGCAATTGATACATATGAAAATTCCCAGTGTTTGTTCAATCTGTTTGAAAAATTTGAAAAAAAAAAAACACAGACATATTTGCGTCTTACAAAAACGAGGAGGGGTTTAGAGGGGTGGCACCTTTATCAAAACTTAGAGCAACTATCCCCCTTGAATAAAATTGCAAGTTTTCCCAAATCGGCCGTTCCAGTGCTGAGCACGAGCATTTTCAAAAAACAAGTTTCGTCCCGGGTCTTTACAGGTTAAAAACCTAAATTAATCCACCTAGCGGTCAGACCCAGCCTTTCTCATTCAAACTTTTATTTGTGAAAATTGATTTACATGAACGCTTCAATCCAATAAATGTATATTCACTCTTTAGGTTCTAAAATATTGATGTTGTAATCTATACATATAAAAATGCAGTCCTGTCTGTCTGTCTGTCTGATCCATATAGGCTCAAAAACAAGGTTGTTAATCGATAATTCATTGTAAACGTCGATAACGATACCTGTTATTGTTTATTTTCCTGATGAGACGCGAAACATAAACAAATATGGAAAAGTTTCTTCCTGTTGCCTAGTTATGTTTCGTCTCCAACCCTCCGAAGTGAAAAAAACGTTTCCTCACCGATAACGTCTAGTGACTATCGTCATCGCCGATATCGTTAATGTTTGAAGACGCTATCGTCATCGTAAATAACGATACCATACGTTATCGGTAATGGCGATGACGATTATCGACGATAATCTATCGTATTAACAACCTTGCACGAAAACTAACATAACAAACAAACATAAAACATAAATTTCTACACAACTCAAGAACAAACCAAGCAAATGAAACCTAATTTGGCATGTGGATTTTTAAGGGGTAACAAATATGTCCATAATAGTTGGATGAAACACAAATTTCTACACATCTCGCGAACTAATCAACTAAATGGAACCATATTTGGCAGGTGAAGGTTTTTAGTGGTAACAACCATGTTCCATAATCGACCTCAGGCAACATTAGGGATAGTAAGATGGCAACTTCTGGTTTATGGTAAACAGCCTGAAATGGACGATTCCCATTAAATATGAGTATCTCTGGAAACAGAAAGAAGCAGAAGATAAAAAATGATCACAGATACAGTCCTGAATTTTAAGATGGTGACTTCCGGTGTCTGGTAAACAGCCGGAAATGACCAAATACCATTCAATATTAATGTTTTCGGAACCAGAATTACGCCCAGATGGCAGAAATTGATTTCACAGGCAATTTTAAAGTCCAAAATGACAACTTTCGGCTTCTGAAAAACAGCCCAAAGTGACCAAATACCACCCAATATGAGTATCTCCGGAGCCAGAATGTTGCAAGAAGCTAAAAATTGACCTCAGAGACCATTAAGAATTGTAGGAAGGCAACTTCTGGTTTCTGGAAAACAGCCAAAAATGGCCGATTTCCGTCTAACATGAGTATCTACTGATCTCAAATGATACACAGCAGCTGTAATCGACCACAGACCCCATTTTGGATTCTAGGTTGGCGACTTCCGGTTCCTGGGAAACAGCCGAAAATGATCGAATTACCACCAATATGGGTGTTTCTTCAACCAGAATGACGCTCAGAGGCTAGAAATTATTTTAAATACCATTTTGAAATCCAAGATGGCGGCTTCCGGTTTGTGAGAAAACAGCTTAAAATAACCAAATACCATCCAATATGAGTATCTCCGGAACCAGAATGATCAACGAGCTAACAATTGACCTCAGACACTATTTTGAATTGCTAAATGGCAACTTCTAGGTAGAAAATGACCGAATAATACTCAATATGGATATTTCCGTAATCGAGATGATGCATAGAAACCAAACATTGACCCTGGACACCATTTTGAATTTTAAGACGACCACTTTAAGTTTTTGGAATTTCCGGTGTCAGATTGATGCCAGAAAATCTACTGAAAATGACCGAATACCACCCAATATGAATATATTCAGAATTAAGGCCATGTCCACAAGCCAAAAGTCGAGGATATTGTCATTTCGATTAAAACCAATCATTTCAAACGATTTGTTATTTGACTTTGATCATATCCTATGGCCGATTCGTCGTGCATTTGCAGTTTTTAAACACTTCGCAAGGAATTAATGAATTTGGAACGTTCAATTAGTACGATACCACATTTAATTTATGTTGATGCCACATATATCGATCAAAGCAGGTAAAGTTTTAAATAATCTTTGAATTTCTTTTCTTTCCATAACTTTTGAGCCACATATCAAATTGCTATGGAGTTTGTTATTTGTGAGTTTGAGACAGTTCAATGTTCAATGGTCAGTCATGTTCATTGACAGTCATTGAATTGACAGTCATGTTCTAATGAGTCATATCATCTTTGAGATAATAGACTTTCGTTGTTTTGTTACCAATTTAATACATAACGGTTGCATAAGTTTGATTATAATCAAATGAAATGGGAACGTATAGGGCAGCCAAACTCTGAAACCACGTGTTCAATCATAATTCTTCAGTTAACCCTCAACTAGCCCGCTCATCTGATAATACTATTAATCAAATCAGTTGTGTAGTTCCTGAGATAATAAAGTTTCGTGATTTTCACATTTCGGTACATTACAGATGAAGTTACAGTTCGATTACAGTAAAATTCAATAGGGTGTTATGAGGCAGCTAGACCTTTCATTTGACACTAATTTTGTGGAAATCGGGTCGGCCATCTCTGAGAAAAGTGAGTGAGTTCAAGTAGTCTTCGGAATATGTTCCTTTTAATAGCTGGATTTCACATTTTTAAACATAACAGTCAAAGTAATAGTCTGATTGCAAAACAAATCAACAAGATCTTATGGGGCAACTAGACCTTCCATTTGAAACTGATTTCATGAAAATCGGTCCAGCCATCTCTGAGAAACATGAGTGAGATTAAACAGTCTTCAGAACACGTTTCTTTTCATAACTTCTGAACCACAAGTTCAATCTTTATAAAACTCAAAACATAAAGGTTTTCTAGGCAGCCCGTTCTTTTGAGACCAATTTTGTTTAAATCGGTTGTGTGGTTTCTGAGATATTGTTGTTTCGTGATTTTCACATTTTTAAACATAACCTCTAAACTAAAAATTCGATTACAATAAAATTCATTAGTGTCTTATGGGGTACCAAGACCTTTCATTTGCAATTAATTTCATGAAAATCGGTCCAGCCATCTCTGAGAAAAGTGAGTGAGAATAAAAATCTGCACATACACACACACACATACACACACACACACACACATACAGAAAATGCTCAGCTCGTCGAGCTGAGTCGATTGATATACGCCATTCGGCCCTTTGGAGCACTTCTATACTTTCGGTTTTGCAAGTGATTGCGAACATTGTTTTTTGCGTCATCTTTAAGTACAACATTTTTAGAACATTTTTACAAACTTTCATAAAGACCTAAGCAAGAGGGAGAAAGTTGAAGCGTTTTGCAGCGCGCCTCGGAACGGCTGCATAAGCTAAACATGAAACTTTATACGCGTTTATCACGGAATGTGTTTCTCAAGAAATGACTTCGCCGTGTTTACGATTGCGGTAAAACTACTGAACCGATTTTCAACATCCATTTTTTTGAATGTTCGTTATAAAATTCCCCGGTCGTTGAAACACAAAACTTAGCTTTGCCGAAAAAATAATTAATGCCGTTTTTAGCGCTCAAAACATGTTTTTTTTTCGGGAGAAACGTTCCCGTTTGCACTAAAAACAAAATACTTATGCAAATGATCGTTCAGATACCTGGCACACTTCCAAACTAATGAAATAATATAAGTTTTTTGATTTCAGTTGACTTGAAAACGAAGATTATTCCCTGAATTACTGGTATTTTTTATGAACAAACGTGTTTTGTTGTTGTTGAATAACTGAAGTTTCAGAAAATTACTATTTTTATGCACTAAAAAAGGAGCTACAGTATTTCTCGAGAAAAAAGCTACATAACCCTTTTAGTTCAAAAGACAGCTGAATTTACTCTTGTATACAAATATTCTCGTGTAATCAAACACTTATTGAAGCACATTTTTCACAATGCTTGGCATTAAATAATAGTAAATGTTTGGGCAATAAATTTGTTAACCCTATCTTGCATTGCGCCACTAGCTTTTCCAGGTACCAACCTATAATTTATACTCGTCCTATAATTCGTTCATGCGAATAACCCTACATCCTGCCTGTAGTTTACCACATATTCAGTTTGAAACCGTAACCTCACCCGACAGAAATGTTGTTTAATTAGCTTCTCAATTAACGCCAGCAAAAGCCTAGCACTACACCAAATCGCATTTTCCCAGCACACACCCGAACCATTACACCTAGGCATTTCCCTCCTGTCCTGAGACAGGATATCTATAGAAGCTCATTAGATAATGCCTCGTGCATGGCCACAAAATTCGCCGCGTTTGTCAAAGCAAACCGCATTATCTATTTCGAACAAACCGAATTCACGCCATTATTTACACTTCATTGCACGACACGATCAAAACATTTGATTTGGGGAATCGAAAAAAGACACTTTTTCAGAGGCTGTGTGTACACACAAACCCGGCAGTAACATTAATCATTGCAGGGACCAACTGAAAAATCCTGCTCAATAAAGCTGCACAACTGAATGGCACTGTATTTCGTCCCGTAGAAAAAAAAAAGGTGCACAATTCGAAGGAAAATCAGAAGAATTGAAATCCGACTGACTTTGTTCATTCTGTAGCAGTCTTTTGTTGGGCTAGCGATTACTGTGCTGCACGGCGGATGGCCGATGGAATCGAAAGCCGATTGTCGACCGCCCAGGTGCAGAGGGCAGAGAGTGAAAAATTTTAAAAATGAACGACATCTCCCCGTGGTCTGCCCGTAGGAATTCTCTGCCTTCATCCTCCGGGGTTCTATTTTTCGGTAAATATAGTTTATTGTGGCTTTGTTGGTATGTCCTGTTTGAATTGCAGCGTTCTCTATCTTGCGGGTGAGAAGTCGATTCTGCGTCGGTGTGGCATTCTTCTACCGAGAACGGTGACGGGGTGCAAAATGTGTGCCTTTTATAACACGCGGGGGTGATTTCTGTGTTTATTCATACTCAGTAATGGTAATGAACTTATTGCGAAAAAAGTTCAGAAGAGAATTGGTAAGCTCTCTCCTGTGATCGGCCTATTAAACATTAAAAATGTCATGATTAAATACTTACAACTGTAATTCCCTCCACCATCAGCCCTAATTATTATTCAAAAGTCACTTCTAATTATCAAACTTGTTCAACTCCAAACAATATTTCGAGGGTCTTCCCGACCGTTGCGGTAAACTCATCGGTCAACGGTTGGAGGATTAAATTTATTTGATGAGAATTCTATTTTATTTTTCATATCGCTGTACGCGCAGGCATGTCGCGGGTTGACAGAGAACATTTGTCTCCAAGTTGGGCTGACTGGCGATGGGATGGTTAGATGTTTGGATAACGTATAAAGAAGTGGAAAAAATGCAGTAACACTAGACGAGTTGAACTCGCGGGTGATTCTATAATTCCACTAGGTGTCGTGGTGTTGTTCTGTGAGATTTTTTCTCTCGTTTCCCATCCCATATCCAAAACAACTTGCGCATCTTCAAAGAGCTACGCTCTGCCAGACAAAGCGGAGCGTCACATGTTTTGGTACCAGGGAAGGAATTAATAAAATAATTAATTTATAGTACAACTTTGACACGCGAGATACGAGTTGAAATTCTTTTTGTCCTGGTACAGTACAGATGAGATGGTTTTTTGGGGCACAGTACCGTAAGAATCTGAAACATGTGCGCAAAGTATTTGATGTATGTATGTCCTCATGAAAAAATTAGACAAGCGGAAAAAGTATCTCTCGTTTCCTCTTTAATAAATGAGCGTTTTTTGCTGTTGTTGTAAACGATACACATTCTGACACCGAAAGGTGAAGTGTTGTTTGAGTGTGTTTACTGTTACAGTGGATTTATGATTAGAGGAATCTGTAAATCTGATTGATAATGTTTTTTAAACCACTGTATGAAGCTATATTTTTTCCTCACTTCATACACTATTATATCATTTTTTATTTCTGTCAAACTCAAAAAATGCTATGTCTATTCGGTCAGAAGGGCTAAACAAAAAGGTGAAAGAAGCTGTTAGTTTATCATAAAAAGTCGTTCAGACTATGTTTCGAGCTAGGCGTTGAAAAAATAACAATTCTTTTTATTTGTATCATACTTATATTAAAAACACTATAACTAAAGTAGAAGTTTTCTTAAAATCAAGATTTCTTCGAAAATTATCATCAAATCTCATTCAGATTCATTCTTGTTTTACCAAATTCCTAATTAATTTCAGGATTGCAATAAATTTAGTGCAGAAACTAACTTCTTTTCAGAAAATCAGTTCAAAAAAGCATCTTCTTAACCGAAAAAAAAAAACAACTAAATGATCTAAAGATACGTAAGAATTTTATCTACCGCTAGCTGTCCTGGAAAACTTCGTCTCGTTAATTTTTTTAACTCATAAAATTTATTTTGAACAAGGCATGGGAATTCGAAATTGATTCCACATACTTCCAGAGGGTGATCTTGCGATTTGTTAATAGTAATTGCAAATGCATGGCTAATCGGATATTGGACACGTATACACTCAGAAGGAAAATCGTTTGGAAAGATTTGGTTTATCGGAATAAGAACATCTTCGACCTTGAATTTAACTGTTTGTAAAACATTGACATAATTTTAACTTACACTGCATAATTTTGGCTGGTTGAAGTTGATTTATTCATATAATCTGCAGATTTTCAAAAATGTCGTTTTGAATGGTAGGATTAAAATCTTCGACATATTTGTTATTCGCCGCCAGGATTGCAATTGCACTCAGTTCTAGACACAACACTGTATTCTGAACGGTATTCAGAAACACATTCGTAATTGGTTTCTCTTATGTCGATATTATGCGGAAGAAACATTGCGAGAACGCAATCATTCAAATAAAAACCTCAACTGGTACTGCTCCATTACCACTCACTAGAAATTGTTTTGAGAAAATTTCTGGAGTTAGTAAAAATAAATATCAGAACGGGTTTGTGCAAAGCCATGTCCCCAAGAGGTTAACTTGTTAAATTAAATGCGTTGTTGTATACGAGGGAGAACACAAGGGATAAGTTCAAAGCAAACTTCTCCTTTTGAATAATTCCTAAAATTATAGACGTCAATATTACGATAAACTATTAGGATGGTAATGTCAATTACTTCTATCTAGCACTAATAAATTCACTCTGCAAATACCTTGGTTGCCTTGAAAAAGAATTAGTTGGTGTCTAGTGCGGATTTTGACTTCTATGCATCACCCCGATTACAGACATAGCCATATTGGATGGAATTCGGTCGGCTTAGGCTGTTCTTAGAAACAGGAAGTCGCTATCTTAGACTTAAAAATTGCGCCTGAATTCAATGTTCGACTTCTTGGCATCATTTTGGTTCAGAAAATATCCATATCAAGTGTTTATCGGCCATTTTTGACTATTTTCCAGAAACATCCATGCTGCCATCAAGCATTTACAAATGAAATCTGCGGTCGATTTTTGGTTATAGAGCATCGTCCCGATCATTTTAAGCTGCTTCCTGGAAAAATTGATTGAAACAGTTTTTTTTTTAATTTCTTAGAGACCACCCCTCTTCCTCCTTTTCCAGAGAAGGAAGATTTGTCAAACCATCATAGAAACTAGTACCATACAGGCAGCAAATTTTGATAGTGCGGGTAACATTGATAGCGCATTATTACTTGCACATAACAACCCGATAAATTTGTCTCGTTATTTTTACAATCGCCTATTCATTATTATTTTGTGGTTTAAGTATTACTGTTTAAATACAATTTTGATTTTGTGCTGTTAGCGTCATACAATTTTTCAAAAACTGAGAAAGTATTTTACGTGTCTCTGAACTATTTTCTGAGGCACTCGCATAGCATTATTTTTTTAATAATTTACCTAAAGAGCAATATCCCAAAAAAGTTTATTAAACATTGCAATAAAAAAAATTGTAAAATGTAAAATGTAAAATGTAAAATGTTAATTGTATTGTAAAATTGCAGTAAAAATTGAGAAAAACATTTTTTACAAAGTTACTTAAAAATAATGGAGCTATAACATTGTAGAATTAATTTTTCTTCTATCTAAAAGGATAAAAAGTTAGATACTTTTTTGCATTGAAAATGTTGGTCATCCTAATTTTTGATAATTTTTCAATAGGCGCTTTATCATATGTAACAACTTTGTAGAAGAAAGTTTTTCTCTAAAATGTTGCTATAGAACTTTAGACCCAAATTTCCCCCTAAATTTGGTTTCTGGACCATTGTGCATTGGTCCCAAAATTTTCACAAGCATTGATCCATAAAACTGCGAATACGTGCCATAAATTTGCAGTTTTCTAAGCAATATCCACAATTTTCATATGTGATGGTAATAAAGATATCAAACAGAGCATTAAACAAAATCGCCAAAATCATCGAAAACCTACCATAATGAAGCACAAGGATAGCCTCCCTTGGAACCACTGACGAAAAACGAAAATTATGAGGGGAAAAGGGTTTGATGAAAATCAATGCTAAAAATTTGTAGGGACTAGAATTTTCCGGGAAAAAGGTCAGAAAGGATCCAAAATGTGTCTTCGTGATTTTTGGATAGCTCTTAGATACATTTTGAAATTCATAAAAATTGAAACCATTCTTAGGCGTCTCACACAAATTACGTAACTCTTGAGAGGGGTTGAGTCTGCGTTACTTATTGATACATAGGGGGGAGGGGGGCTAGCTGAGACAGTAACGTAACTGTAGTGTTTACTCAAAATTGAAAATTCGGAGGGGAGTCGGGGTGTTAGCGTTACGTAATTTGAGGGGGTGGGAGTCATATCGAACGTTATTTATTGTTACATAGGGAGGGAGGGGGTCGGAAATCTAGATTTTTAGCGTTGCGTAATTTGTGTACGACGCCTTAAATTTTCATTCATTATTTCAGCATTATCAAACCCGCAAACGAAAAACTAGTCCCTAGTTACAGAAAAAATTAATAGCATAGTTGAAACCTGAGAGAGAGGCGCCAGCTGGCTTTGTTTTTATGCTCACGAATGTCATCGTGAACCAGACAAGAAATGTCATTGGGAACTGGTAGGCCTGATGAATTGAAATATGGAGAGTATCGTAGTCGATGTAAATTAATCCGGCAATTATTTTTTCATGATAATTTTTGAAATAAATATTTCTGAAAGATAAATTATTTTTGTTCTATTTTTCGCCTTGGTTTATTTCCAGTCCAATTGAGTTGTAAATGTGCTAATTTTTTTGCTTTGGTGATTTAAGCGTTTTTACGAAAGCTCTCACATTAACAAAAGCCTGCATATCAATATTTTAACCAACGTCGCTCAACCATAAATTTGGAATTAAAATACTGTATAGTTTATTTTCAATTTACAAGTAAATATGAACTTTCACTCTGTAATCAATATTTACTGTATTCCTAATTATTATTTGAAATTGAAGGTGAAGTTGAAATCTCTTCACATATATTGAAAACTATGTTGGAGTTTTCTTTAGTAAAATAATATAAATAACCATCTCCTAACATGATGTAGAAATTGGAATAAGCCCAATGTAAGAACAATAATAATAATGACTCCCATAGTATAGATGTAAAACTCATATAGGCGGGATCTCACTAGGCAATGATGGCACAGTTGATATCGGTAACAATCTGCCCAAACTTTTATTTTTACCCTGAAGGCACTGTTTAAAAGCACTTGCATCAACCACCCAAAAACAATAACACATTGCTGGTGCCTGTCACTGTGAAATTGAAATTCTTTTGAATTCGTAACATTTATTTGCCTGAAGAGCATTGCGCGGAAGCGACACATCGACTGGATTGGTTATTATTTTGAGCTGGTTAACATGCGTTGCATACCTTCAATGCATTTGTCCGTTTCCAACCGCCTCTCACGTCACTGAATTCTATCCACCGCGTTAAAAAAATGGATCAATCGAATGATGATCATGAATCTACTTTCGCTACATCAAAAATATATTAGAATATTCACCCGATATGACTATCATCTCAAGTTTGAACATATTTTTGAATAATATCATCATCAAAACGAGAGACAGATGCGCACGCTGACTTGATTGAAACTATTGTGAAATATTTTTCTTGCACAAAAACGAAAACGAAGTAGACGAAAACAAAATTGAACTGTCATTGAGCTGGCGCCTCTCTCTCAGGTTGAAACTATATTGATGGATTCCAATCTACACGGTGACAAAAAAGTCCGGTCACACTTTTTTGGGGTCGCCTGTAGCCTACACGTTGCATCTCTCTGGTGCCATCTATATGTCAAATGAAAGGGCTAACTTTGCTGCCCAAAGTGGCAGAGTTTCGTTTCTGTGCAGTTTGTTTACATTGAGTTGTGAGCCATGGCAGAGTTAAGAGCAGCTGTTATCGCTGAATATGTGAAAGGGTACAAACCCGGACACATATTCAAACACCTAAAACCGCTCGGAATCAACCGGAAATTCGTGTACCGGACCATAAATCGGTACCTAGAGACCGAAGGCACCGAGGACAAGGCACGATCTGGACGACCAAGGTCTGTGAGAACTCCAAGGCTGAAAAAGATTATACGAGACCGGATTCGCCGGAATCCCGCCCAATCTGCACGGAAGCTGGACAGGAACCTTAAAATGAACCGAGAATCAATCCGCCTGCTTCTGCGCAAGGATTTAAAACTTACACCGTACAAAAAACAGGTGGTTCATGGGGTTACCAAAGCTACAAAGGACAAGAGGTACCAACAGTCGCGGGAGTTGCTCGGTTGGCGCGCAGATGACGAGATTATGGGGGCTTTATGGGGGCTAGCGATTATGGCTTGGGGAGCCATTTGCAAGAGAGGTAAACTGACTCTTATTTTTATCGATAAAGGGGTCAAAATCGACGCAGCGTACTACCTGGACACGGTTTTGAATAAAAATGTTCTGCCTCAAGCTGAACTATTGTTTGAAGACGATTACTACTACTTCCAGCAAGATGGCGCCCCATCCCACACCGCAAAGGTTGTTCAGGCGTGGTGTGAGGAAAACTTGACCGATTTCATTTCAAAGAATGAATGGCCTCCGTCGTCTCCGGATCTGAATCCACTGGATTATTTCGTGTGGGGATACATGATGTCGAAGCTAAACGACTATAAAATAACAAATTTGGAGCAATTCAAGCGAGTTATCACGATAATCTTGGACGAGATGCCGATGGAGCACGTGCGCGCCGCTTGCGACGACTTTCCGAGACGTCTGAAGCTGGTTCGATCAGAGGAAGGTGGTGTAATTCCGAGATATCGTCTGTGAAGTAACTTTATGAGTTACTGAATAAAGCTATGAAAGCCAGATTCAAATTTTCTTCATATTCTTCGAAATATTGAGATTTTCCTGTGTGACCGGACATCCTGTAGTATATCCAGTACTTATTTTAAAACTGAGAAACCCGGAGAAAATCTATTGAAGGTTTATTTATATAAATTATACCTTAAAAAGCTATCAAAGTTAGCCGCTTTTACAATACCTACTTTAAAACACTAACATTCCAATTTTGGTTTTATTTGCTCTATTAATTTACGAGGTAAGCAAAAAATTGTATTTTGTTTGTATGGGAGCTCCCCGTTAAACAATGGTAAGAACATTGTGAAGAAAAAAAAGTTGTGAAAACATGTTTAATAAACAAACACCCTCACATGCTAAATATGACTCCATTTGCTTTATATTCTCTCGGGTTATGCAGAACTATGTGTTTCATTTGTACTACAGTACCTTCTTCGAAACGGAGAGAAGTAATGAATTACTATTGAAACATATGTTGTTTATGTTGTACCCAAAAACCTTCCTCTTAGTGCTTATGGGTCATTCCATCTCAAGTGTGCAAAAAAAGTACAAACGTGTCAACAACCTTCTCAGATTTGGCACAAACTTTGGGAAATTGTTCATATAAGATTACTCTGAAAAATTTTCCAACTTTGGTGCCGATTGGACCACCCCTCGCTCTTCTGGGACCATCCCCTTTATTGACAGAAGTACCTTTTTTCGTCAAAAACCCTTATTTTGTTTTATTTATGCCTACAATACCAAATGCCCAAGAATAAACATTCCGTTCCCGTCAAAATTTGTATATTTTCTGAATTGCTTGGAAAATTTATGTTACATTGCATCATCCAGAACCCCCCAATCAAAACAGAGGTATAGCAAAATAGCAAAATAAGAATATATATTTTGATTTTTATTTCAAGCAAAAAAAAGTGCTAAAAATGTACTAACTGAGGAAATAGCCAACAATAATCTCTACTGAGTAAATGCATGACGTGCGAAAAGTGTGCGAGCGATACAAAATATTTACCTAGCAAGGCCGAGTTATACGTCCTGCGGTGGTGTAACGGAAATGCATTTGACCGGACATTGACAGCAGTTCCACAAAAAAAACGGGCAACCAATTTAATCGACCATTTTTTATTTGGCTGAAACTTTGCAAAGATGTTTCAATAGACAAAAGATGCAATTATGAGCTATTTGTTTAATATTTGGAACACAACTTATTTTTGTGAAACTATTGAAAAATTCTATTTTGGGAAGGTATTGATAATTACAAATATTTTTTGGGTCAAAACGGTTTGGTCGGTATGTATTATGACAGTAGGTAACAATTTTGTCTTTCCGAGAAGAATATACACTCCAAGAAAAAATATTTGTTTTGTTAAAAAAAGTTAAAATAAAAATTAAAAATTAATTATTTAAAAAAGTTCATTTTTTAAAAATCGATTTTTTTTTCATAAAAATGACCAAAGATTACCTTAACAATAAAACAATGATTTTTATGATAACGAAATCATTCTATGATATCCGCTGTTCGTGTTGACTCACAACTGCTGTTTCAAAAGGGCCTACCCAAAAAGGTTTTCAAAAACATTTAATGTAACTGATAGATAAATTTTCCTATATCAGAAAACGACTTGATTGGTGTTTTCAGCAAAGTTTCAGGTAATAAAGCTGCGGTTTTAGAAAATATATGTACACTGTAAATTTTTTTTTCTGTGCCAAATTTTCCAAATTGTCACCAAATTAAATATCTCAAAATAAGTATTATTTAAAAATCTAACTTTTTCACACATTGAAGATGACAATTTGTATTACTCTATGTCAATCTATCTGTTATGAACGATTAAGTACTTTGAACGTTTCACTCTGAACTTTTTTTGAGTGTTTATTTTCTAGCTATACATTAAGATAAAAAAATTATCACTAAGAGCATAGGGTAGGGAACGGCTTAAGCAGTAGCGCCTATTTTAATCAGTCGAAGAAAACAGGCCTCAAACTCCTGCATTTTGATCAATATCGACAATTTCAATGATGGAAACGAAAACTTTGATTGTCTAGTTGTCTAACGAATATAAGAAATACCGTTAATCACGAAGTAATCTGTGAACAATTGCAATTGAAACAAATCGACCTATATAGCAGCCATTCAGGAGCCACTTCGAGTGCTGAAAAAAAACGCTTGCAAAACAGATGGAAACTGCTTAAAATAGGTTCTGGGTGATTGGAATAGTGTCCCTCGATTGGTAACTTTGATTGATGATTGTTAAAGTTTACTAACTTAGTTTTACAATCTGATAACAAGTTTTGACAGACAAAACTATAGAGAACAGATTGATATACTATTATTTGAATTTCACCCAACACATTTCGAGTATTTCGTCTGAATGCGGTTCCTAAAGCTGCTTAGAATATATTCCTTACCCTATTACCAATCCGATGCACTGTTTTTGTACCATAATCGATCATTTTTATACTGGTTATACTAAGAAATTGAATACACGTGTTGGCGATAGGCCAACGAGCAGTCGAAGAAAAAGGAACGGTTTCCGATTACCCAAAACTGTATTTTTAACAGAAATTAAATAATTCCTACAAAGGTATACTTTAGAGTTAAAGTGTGCTTAAATTATACACTACAGGTTCGTAACTTACGTTTAGTATTCCTTTTCCCTCTATCCTTTGAAATATCCTTCTTAATTCTTCCTGTCCTAGCACGAGGTCCCTGATTTTCTCTTCTTTATACTCTAGCTTTTAGGTTACCTTCAATAAATTCATATAATAAGTTGATTTCCTAGGGTTTAAGCAACACTCGTTACAACGCATTGTTTAACACTTTAGCTTTAGCGTTAATCTGAGTTTAGCACTAATAATTTAAGCAAAAAATTTATTTAGGACTAATGATTCAATTGATTCAATATTCCGAGCAATTTGTTTAATAGCCACCGTACGATTCTAGAATCGGCATGACACTCCAAACGAAAGATGACGAACGAAAACAGCCGATAGCAAGGCGCGATGACAGTTCTCCCCACCGCTGCTGAATCCAAAGCACCTAAGATGCAAGGTGAGATGTGCCGACCGAGGGGTCGTAACAATGCGTAACTCACCGGTGAACCCTGTTATCAGAAGATTGTTGAATTAAGACGAACACACAAGGTAACCAGTTTATACCAGGGGGGATCTATCTGTCAAACATCGTGTAACCAACATATTCGGCAACATGGCGTTTGTTTTGGTTTTTGTTCTTTTCGGTCATGAAATTGATCGGTGTGAAATATTATAGAATTGGAAGGTGTTTTTATCAGAACTCGAGAAACCACTGAAAACTTTCATGAATGTGTTGTGTAGTTATTCTTCATAGTCACAAGCATCATGGACCAGAGTGCGTTGATCTGCGATAGCACAAATATGAAATTTGACAGCAGTGAATCCCCTCTGATTTATACAGTACGTGTTTATATCAAGTAAATCCAGATTCAGAGAACCTGGAGCTGAGAGATTGAGCAGAGACTGGTTTTGCTATTACTCTTGCGCCTGCTGCAGTAGCTAGCAACACTGCCGTTCAAAGTTTAGTGAAAATAAATCGCACGCTCATCTCAAATGCTCTTTACATATGAATGCCAATAAACGAACCCAATCATTCTATCATGTCGACCCATATCCATATTTTTGGAATCCGCGGCATTTTGACGTGTTTTTGCATTGAAATCTGAGTGTAAGGAGATTGATTTCGGTATGCATGACATGGTAAACATAACCGCAAGTGTGTTCCACGTAGATAGGAAATGGTTCGTCTATTAGTCGATTTTTTATAGTGTAGTTTTTTTTTTGATTTTCTTACTTTTTTTACAAAATGCAATTTCATGACCATATATTATATCCTGATGTATAAAAAAATTAGAAAAGAAATTGCATAAACACAGATAACATTTGACTTTGTTTCTTGAAAATGTTGAGACTCGAGGTGAGCGTTTTTCGTGTAAAATTTTCCCAGGAACATGATCAAATTATCAAACTTGAAATCGAATTATACTCATCTACCTAAAAGTGCAATTTTGTTTTTCAATTTCAAAAATCATACCTGGCAACACTACCGCTTTAGATGTATAGTATTTTAAGATTCCTTGACTATTTTTTTCCAAAAGTAATTCATCAATTTATATTTAGACATTCGGTATTTGTGGCAAAAAAAAAATGAAAATAAGGTATTTTGACGGAAAATGGCACATTGCCAGGTGAAGGTTTCACGGAGCAGGGATGGTTCTATCGGTTCCAAAGTTGGGATTTTTGCATAGTGACCTTATATGAACAATTCCCCAATCACTTATATTATTTTAATGTTTATTTTCATTAGGGTGGTCCGTTTATCGCTTACTAGGGTGCTTCTAAAACAAATAAAATGAAATTTATTTTGGTTTAGTAGGGAAAACGCTTATATTTATTTGCCTATTTAACAACATATAACATGGACAGTAACAAAGTTTTAACGAATGATCTTATGTTTACTGCCACTAATAGACACAAGCAATTGCATTTGGGAAAGTTTATTTTCTTGTTTAGCATATGAAACATGATATTCTAATACATATTTTGGGTGAGGTGGTTCCATAGGAAATATTTGAACTTTCGATTGAGAAGAGTATTTGAACTAATAATTGGTGATTCGTTTTCTACTATGTTTGACACAAATTACATGTGTTTCTGAAACTGGGTGGTTAACATAGTAAATATTCATAGGTATAGTTAATTCACAGAAATGAATCATTGTCGAAACATGAAACAGTGCAATTTAAATTGCAAGTAGAATCTTCGACAAACAACAGTTGCTATTTACACGAAATTCTGTGTTAAACCGTCCGTAACCGTAACCGTAACTTACCTACTTACAAGAAAAAGCATATCTTAACCTACCGTTACACGCAATGGCGCATTGTACAGAATTTTGTGTTATTTCCCATATATGTTTATTATATTTTTGGAACCTCTGTAGAAAAAAATGAATGCTCCAAAATAAGCCCCCTGATGAATAATCAAGTTTAGGATGCCTAATTAAGGTGAAAAATATTTACATGTAATTTCAAGCGAGTTATCAGTCATTTTTAAGCCAGTTTTAAAATAATTCATGTAAGACCCTCGGTTGCCTAAAAACGTCGATTTTAAGCCAATTATTTTTCTGAGATTATACTAGATCTCGACGTTTTATTAATTTTCAAGTCATGTAGCATAGAACAAACTTTCCCCAGTTTCAATTTTTTTTTGTAATTCCTTCTTGGTAGATTTTCGAAGGTCAAAAAACCACAACTTCGAGCGCTTTGGGGCACCCATAAACCATGTCCGATGGAGCTGAAATTTGGCACATATTTTCGATTTAGTAAACCACGATTCTACGTACCGTGTAAAAAAACGTGGAAAAAACCGCCTTATTTGGAAAAGCGCCGTAAAAAAACCGCGTTATTTGGAAAAACGTCAAAAATACTATCGTGTAAAATAAAACCGAGTAAAAATGAAACTGTGTAAAAAACAGCCTGCTATAGTCTGTTGCCGTTATTGTTACCTACTGTAAAAATTTTATGCGAAGACGAAAAACCGTGCAAAAAAACGTGTAAAAATACCGCGTTATTTGAGAAAACGACGTAAAAAAATCGCGTTTTTTGGAAAATCGTCGTAAAAAAGAACCGTGTACCAGCTCAACGCTTCTCACTACAGACCTCGTCCGATTTTAGCACGTTTCGTTTTTGGTACGGTTCAATTTTGGCAACATAAAAACATTGGACGTGTTGCCACTAGCAACCATCCATGCGTTGAATTGAATTCTCGTTCCAGTCCGGTAGGCATCGGACAACACTGTTCGGATTGGCTATTGAATTTTCTCTTTAGTCCGGTAGGCATCATAAAAAATTTAAAAAAATTGCCAAAATCGAACAAGGCCTGTACATGATATCGAACCCATCACACATCGCTGAGAATTTTATTTAGCTCATTTCAAATTATTTGGCATGAACAACACTTTTAGGACCGTCCTCCTGACATAAAAAATAATCAAAAATAGAATAGCTTGAATTTAGTTCGTGCAGATCAAATAACGGAATGAATTAAATCTTAAACTTTCAAATACAGTTTTATATCAATTTGGACATTCTGTTTCATATACATTTTGAAGAAATGTTTGGTAGCGTACATTCACAATTATAGGATAGTTTTTGCAGTAATTTTTATAGACAGTTTCGGCTTACCACCGAAGTAACCCCTCACCGTACCCAAACCGCACCGAAACGCATCGCATGTTGTCATCGGCACGATCTCTCAACACATGTTTCTGCAGCGGATACATCCTTCTGCATCTGCTAGTCACTCAGTCTGACATGCTGTTTTCCTTCGCCTAATGGCACCGATGTGACCGACCCGGGGCAAACTCGTCACTCGCGGCGGCATCTTACAAATTGCGCATTAATCATGTTTATTCGGAATTATATTATTATTATTTAATGTTTCTCAAAATATGTCTCTTACGGCTGCCGGCAGAGGCGACGGTGCTGCTGAACTCACTTGAAGGGTAGTTATTTTGACGTCAACGCGATGTTAGTTTAGACTTAGTTCAAGTGCTAATCCCGAAGTGGGGCTTTCCTTTTGACAATAGCGGAAAATTGTTCTACAGTCTGTTTAGTAAGTTAGAATGGTTCATGAGCTAGCAGAAAAAAATCTTCAGTGTGTTATCTAACTCTAAATTGTAGTATAGCAATTTTAACAGCAGAAAGTTTTGAACCGGTGTGAAGTCGGTAAGTTCTCTATAAGGCAGTAACCGTGAAGCGAGGTGCTGCCCGCGATATCTATCTTCTATCTTCTTCGCCGCTATCGTCAGTCGTCGACGTGGAAAACAAGAAAAACAACAAACATCCAACAGCCGACAGTTAGTTCTCGATGACATATCACTGCAAATTTTCACCAGTTTGCGCTTCAGGCTGACAGCGGTGACTAACGCCTATGGATGACAA
Organism: Wyeomyia smithii; assembly: GCF_029784165.1. Classification (NCBI taxonomy): domain Eukaryota; kingdom Metazoa; phylum Arthropoda; class Insecta; order Diptera; family Culicidae; genus Wyeomyia; species Wyeomyia smithii. The sequence goes on from NC_073695.1 coordinate 215,226,289, forward strand.
GCAGCTGCACGCACTCGCTGCTGCCCCTCGGTTGCACTGCTAGTGCAGTTTGAAATACCGACATTTTGCTCACAGTTGGAGACTAGAGAAAGTAATTAGCACACGCATGCCGTCTAAGCCAGGGTTGAACTTCGTAGTTTCTTGCTAATTGGTTCAATACTTTCAGAACGCAAAAAAATCTTCTCAAGATATGAATAGCTATCGATCAAAAGAGGCCAATTAGTACCGTTCACTATTCTATAGAATTTGCAGCAGAATGTGTGTAGTGGACAAACTCTGCAAACTACAACCCTCGAACTGTCCACCCGAAACAGCACTCAATGTCTAACCCTGCATGAATAATTCACACACAGGATTCGTATAGTCACAACTCACAAACAAACGCATATTCCGCCAAAACATCATAAATTATCCTGCTTAGAGAGGAGGAAGAGGCAACCTTTATCAGAAAAAGTCAAGTCTACCTTTCAAGCAGCTGGACATTACATCCAGCGAACAGGAGACAGTTTGCTGGAAATTGCAACCAGCAACATAAAAAAAAGCTAACAGCGACTAACCATAATTTGGGCTAGCACGGCACGGCCCGGGCAGAGAGCAGGAGACGAAGGAGGACAGCAGCCAAGATATACGAGCGTACATATTTTGATCGCTCATAAATTTCACACCTTTTGTTAGGCCAGAACAGACGAAGTAGGGCTGGCAGCATCCAAGGCAGGTATTAGAGGATGTGTTTGTGTGTGCTGGCAGAAATGGGCAACTCGAAGAGCAAGCAATTCATTAAAATCACTTTTTGCCAATTCCCACCTACCGAGCTGAACAACGGCAGCGCGCACTGCAGCAGCGGTGATGCACACAAAACGCATCCTTTTGTTCCAGTGGTCGTTAGAGCGAGGAGCCTGTTGAAGCTGTGAGTGAGACTCTTCTAATTTTCAGAAAACGCAGACAGTGCTATAAATCAACCTTAGGACGGGAAGAATGAAAGGTGCTGTTTTCATGGTGGAAGCGGAGGAACAATTTTGTGATGTGGTTTGCTAAAGCTGAAATTTTATTGAGGAGATGGTGTTGTGAAGTAATAAAAAACTTCCAAAAAATAGATTTATTATATTTGAGTCAGTTAAAAACTCCATATAAGTTGCCAGTAAAAGTTTTTTTTCGCGTTAAGTAATTTAAATTTTGTTTTGATTAACTAACCCCAATTTTATTTCAGTAATTCGATTGAAATCATACTCCAATTTCGTTCATTCTACATTATGATTATAATGAGTGTGATACGTTTCCTTTTCAAGGTTGAATTTTGCCTTTGATATTGTTTATTTTATTCAGTTTTCAAACATATTTTTCATCATTTTTTTTTAAATTACAGTTCAATCTTTAGTTGCAAGAGAATTGATTGCTTGTTTATTGAAACGATAGGAAAAATCTATAGCAAGAACTTCCAACAATATTTTGAAGTTTCAAAAGAGCGTTCCTCGATTCCAGAGTGCAGCTTCAGTGATGATTTGGGGGGTAGTTTGGAAGGTTGGAAAGCTTCCACTGGTCTCATGGGAAGAGGCTTCAAAGTCAATGCTGTTTACTATAAAACGAAAGTTTTAGAAAAAAATATTGCCCTGAGTCTATAAAAACCCTTTGGAGATGACCACTACGTGTGATAGCAAGACGGTGCACAAGCGCATACTGCGAACATGGTTTAAGGTATCCAGTTTTTTACGCACCATAATGGCGGTCGCTATAATGTGTGCTCGTAATATGTGAACCTCTCCGCTTACGTCAGTTTAGGGATTTTTGCTGAATTGGCAACAACAATGTTGCCAGATATATTTCTTTCTTGATAAACTACATGAAGACTTCAAACTGACGTAAGCAGGGTTGTCAAAGGGGTGGGTAATTTATTACGAACTTTTCATTATAGCGTCCGCCATTATGGCTCGTAAAAAGCTGGATAGGGACAATTTGAGGCGTTTTCTGGATAAAACTGTTCACAGAATCTGAACTCAATGGACTTTTCGTCTAGTCCTACACGCAAAAGTTCAAGTCTTGTACAATCACTGCACTAAAATCGCACAATAAATGTGTGAAATGCATAACGCAACAGTTGTAACGCGAAAATATGGACATAGATTGAAATAAGAATATATACCATATACACAAGAATCGTGATGTTCCGGTAAACTTCAGTTTCGGGCGAATTTGGAGCGTTCGAAAAATCGTGTTTCATTCTGGTGCGCCGGTTCATAGGAATGACTTGCTCATCCCTAATAATACTCTACAGCCAAAACAACCTTCAGCGATTCATGTTCCCCCACACAACTTAGTGACGTTGGAGCCAGTAACGTGGAATCAAATGCATATGAACAAAACCAGAGTCGTAGTTATATGCAAAATGTTTTGAACAAACTTAACGTCTTTTTAATTGTTAACCCTCTAGTGCCCAAATTATTTTCTAAACGGACATCGATAAAACCACTATAAACCATTATAAACACTTTTTAAGTATTTATTGAAGCTTTTCGGAACTTCGACTGAAGCCCGCCGAATGGCGGTATTGGGCACTAGAGGGTTAATGATTCAATGATGTTTTTAACTGACCGGATTCATGAAAGTGAACCGATCAGTTAATATTTATTTTTTAAATCTCAGTACCTGAATTATCAGTATTGATTGCTGGTTGCACTGTTTCAACGAGAGCAACCTTCTTAAAAACATTATCAATACCAGCACAAATCAACATGACGATACTAACACCAGTGGAATCTTTTGACGTAGGACTACGTCACAGCACTATATCGGGATTTTGCGGAAGCTAAAACCAAGGTGTAACGTTGGAATGAAAGATTTCAAACGGTAATACTGATGTAACCACATGATAGATTACAATAGTCAATATGTCGTTGGATTGATAAAATGATGGACAATTATTTAATGCATTGGTTATCATTATCACTTTATTGCTTAACAGGTAAAATTGAATAGAAGTTTTAAGGTCGAATTTTCCCGAACAATATACCAATCATATGCGGACCCCCGTTCAATTTTGGCAACATGCCGAAAATTTTTCTGTTGCCAAAATCGAAACTGTTGCCGAAAAGGAACGGATCTCTTTTCAGTAAATTTTTTATTTTTCAGGTGGCTCATGGCGACCTTAACAGAAGATATGGCCACCAATGAACTAGTTTTAGTTGCATGGCATTAGATGTCTCGCTTGACGAATTTTTATCTCAATAATTTGGAAGTTTCCGGAGCTCAACGGGGACAGATTCGCATGTAGCCTATGACGACCTAGATACTTGATATGACCACCCGAGTGATTGGAGACATAGTACGGTTCATGGTACTGAGAATCTAAATATCCTGCTGTTGGAGGATGTTGAGCTTAAATTGGTAAATAAGTAAATTCGAACATATTTGCGTTATGCCCAACATTCGATCATTGTACTGGTTCCAAACTGCATCTATAATTGCGCTAAAAACGCACAATTTTGTACAATTGTTTTTGGATGGGGTTCTATAACGATTATAAAGATATAGGGGAACTGCTTCATTATTCATCTCAGCCCATATATTCGTCTTATACAACATGAAAACACAACTAAAAACAGGAAAAAACTAATATTTTCTTCTTAAACTAATCTGCTAATCCATGGAATGGATTCTTCTTAGTTCACTTTAGATTCCTCATAAAGTATAATCCTCAAAAACTCTCTTAAAAGCACTAAATTTGATATTATAGTCTGGAATCTGCACTTGAAAACTCATTTAATTCAATCACCTACCTCAGAAAACAAAATCCGCGCAACGTTCTATAAGGCTACAACGGGACTCGTTCAGCAGCCAACCAAAGTTTTTTCATCACTAGCGGATCACTTTTTATTTTAATTACTAAACAAAAACATCCACTACACTAAGAGTACTCTAATCTTTGAAATGTTCACTTCAAACAAGCTTGGTTCCTAAAACAAGCTTGAATTAGTAGAAATATATGAGATGAATTTCAATTCCTTAAATTTCAACTGTATGTATTTCTGTTTTCACTGCGTTGAAGAAAATCAAAAGTTGCCAAATCAATTTCTGTTAATACGAAAAAAATCATACTGAAAATGTTAAATTATTCCGACATAATTGACATGAATCTACAGCACTGTAGTGGTTACCTAGGTTACCAATTTTGCACGTAAACAACTACAGCGGATATCTAGGTAACCTACTACGACGGGCTGCGGCTACGTTCATTCATCATAATGTGATTCATTCATGATCAACAGTCTGATGAATATGGGGGCGTCGTGAAATGAATAATTTGGCAGTGATTCAAGTTTTGAGATGGATATGGAATCGTTGTGAAAAATGGTTTGTTTTACAAAATTCAGGATAAATCTAGCTAATTTTAGCCAATGCCAAACGATTCCATAAGAGCACGTAAGCATATTTAGTTTATTTGTTCAATGATTTCGTGAAAATTCAGTGTTTATTCCGTGCATACTTCGTGAATATCGGCCTAAGAAGATGGATAATGGAGCAGTTCCCCTATGCTATCGATGAAAATTGTGTGTTATCTTATACCTGAAATTCAGGATGCCACCGTGAAAGTGATAAACGAACCGATGATCTAAAACAGGTCTCAGAAGAAACGCTCATCGGTTATATCTTAGAAATACCTCCCATCAGCCAGAATATGGTGGATCTGATAGTATACTGTGCCATATGGGGTTTAGGCATGTTTGGCTCCGGATACATCACGCAATATAAGAAAATGATTTTCACAAAAGTAACTGAGATCCCTCTTGGTACAATAAACAGTTAGGGATAAACACGTTATTTTTGAAGGTCGCTAGTGGACTTCAAGAAAGACGGTCGGCCACTTTCCCAAAGAGATAGTGGACTTTATACCTGCTTCGTAGATCCCTGATCCAGTCTGCGACCCGATTTTTGAGCAATCCGTGTAGAATCGAATGATGCCCGATGGAAGACTCGACCCTCCATTGTTCCACACTGAACGATTTGTGTCAATCACCCTATATGGAACGTCCATGTTGGGTTTTGCTTGAACTCCTTCAGGATGCTTAATTGATCGGACAAGTCTGGGAAGACGGCCATATGCACGACAGGCAGGTCCCCGGTTCAGGAGATTGTGTCGACCTCCAGAGAGGGGTACGTGATAATCAAAGTGGATGGAGTATTCTACTGTAGTTGCTATGCTCCACCAAGTTGGTCTACTAAAACGTTCGCATAGATGGTCGATCAAGCAACCGTGGAACTGACGGGCCTATGGCCGTTGGTGGTTGTGGGTGACATCAACGCTTGGACTGTCGAGTGGGGAAGTCGCTGTACAAACCAGAGGGGCCAGATTTTGTTGGAAGCTTTGGCAAAGCTCAACTTAGACTTGGCTAACGTTGGCACGAAAAGCACCTACAGCAGGAACGGTGCGGAATCGATTATCGATGTGACGTTCTGCAGCTCGGGACTGATCCCGAACTGGAGGGTAGACGACAGCTACACGAATAGCGATCACCAATCGGTCCGCTATGAGGTAGGCGTGCGAAAGCAATCAGCGAGTAGGGCCAATATTCCATCCTTCTACGGCTGGAAAATATTGCATTTCGATGCAGATGTTTTTGGGCAGGCCATTAGATGTAAGCGAGAAGGGGGTGAACCACACCCGGGTGCGGACCATCTAAATTCGATGTTGTCATGGGCGTACGACGCCACGATGCCTAGGTCTCGTCCGCCTAGGGATGGTAGACCACCGACATACTGGTGGAGCGAAACGATAGTCGGCCTAGACGGATAGACGGAGGATGCAACGCGCGTGTTCCGACGAGCAAAGAGAGGAACGCGGTGCCGCATTCAGATCCGCTAAGGCAACGCTTAAGAGCGCAATCAGAGCCAGAAAACGAGCCTGTTTCGAACGAATATGCGCCAGTGCCTATTCGAACCCGTGGGATGACGCCTACAGGATCGTTATTATCAAGACTAGAGGTGCGCTAGCCCCGGCTGAACAATCACCAGCGATGCTAGAAACGATCATTCTGGGCCCCTTCTCAAGCCACGAACCAAGTCCCTGGCCTCCGACTAACGAGTCACCACCAACGTGACGGCAGTCGTGCAAAGGTAGACGATGTTGTAAGGGTGACAGATGATGAATTGATCGAGATCGCAAAGATAGGCAAGGCATCGGGACCAGATGGAATCGCGAACTTGGCCATTAAGACGACCATTAAGGAAGCCCCCGGGTTGTTCAAGGCGGTCATGCAGAAATGCCTCGCCGACTGCCTATTCCCGGACGTGTGGAAGCGCCAGAGGCTGGTGCTGTTGCCGTAGGTCGGGAGACCACCAGGTGACCCATCGGCATACAGATCAATTTGCCTGCTGGACACGGCGGGCAAGGTACTTGAGAGGGTCATCCTCAATAGAAGTGAGAACGGTCTATCAAGCAACCAGTTCGGTTTTCGAAAAGGTAGATCCACGGTGGATGGAACTCTCTCCGTTACTAGAACGGCTGAGGTTGCAATCTAACGTAAAAGGAGGGGCATTCGTTATTGCGCGATCGTCTCGCTCGACGTGAAAAACGCGTTCAGCAGTGCCAGCTGGGACTCCATAGCCGTAGCGCTACAGAGCCTCAGAGTGCCGACGCCGCTGTACAAGATTCTGGGTAACTACTTTCAGAATCGAGTGCTTGTGTATAACACAAACGAGGGTCAGGAAAGCGTCCCAGTTACCGCAGGTGTACCGCAAGGTTCCATCCTGGGTTTGGTATTGTGGAATGCCATATATGACGACGTGTTAAAACTAACACTCCCTCCAGGGGTGGTGATTGTGGGCTTCACCGACGCCATAACTCTTGAAGTCTATGGCGAGTCAATTAGAGAGGTGCAGTTAAAGGCCGCGCTATCCATACCCGTAGTGGAAGACTGGATGCATTCCAGAAAACTGGAGCTAGCGCACCATAAGACAGAGGTTATCGTTGTTAATAACAGGAAGTCGGAGCAGGAGGCATCGATCAGTGCTGGTACATGCACTATCGCCTCAAAACGCTCGCTGAAGCTTCTGGGGGTTATGATCGACGACAAGCTCACGTTCGGGAGCCACGTCGATTATACCTGCAAGAAAGCTTCCATGGCTGTGGCAACGCTATCTCGCATGATGGCAAGCAGCTCGGCGGTCCGTATGTCCGCTCTGCTACCCGTAGAGGTAAGTGCTAAGAAGCACGACTGGCCCTCTCCCTGAAGTAATGCCTAACGGCGGTCCCGGGGAGACCAAGGGCTTTAGCTGTCCAGCTTAAGGTTGCTCAAAATGGGTAAAAGCAGGATGCTTAGGTGACCCGTTGGGTCACCTTCGAGTATCGTTGTGTTTCTTAGTGCACCAAGCTCTGCCTCCTTCTCCATATGCAGATGTAGGGGCAGTAAGCAGCGCACGGCTTCCATGGCTGTAGTCGGCGTTGTGCGCAGAGCACTGATAACTGAAAGACAGGCCAGTCGTTGAACTTTGTTAAGTTTTGCCTGAGCTGTCGTTTCATTTACCTTAGTCCACCATACTAGGGCTGCGTAGGTTATACGTGGCCGAGCAGTGGTGATGTAAGACCAGAGTGCTAATTGTCGGTTTAACCTCCTGGTCATACTGAACAGTGTACTGCAAGCCCAGATTGCTTAAGTTGCATTCTTGATAGCGTAATCTAGTTGTGCAGTCCAATTCAGCTTTTTGTCCAGAATGATTCAAAGATATTTGGTCTCATTGTTGAAACTCAGTCTTACCGCATTCAGTAGTGGAGGAGTGATTGAATGCACCCTTTGGTTGGTAAAAGGGTGAAATAAAAGAGTTGCATCAAATTTTCCCCTAACAATAAGGCATGACTACGTATCCCAGCTGTGATAACTTAGTGAGAAGAGCGTCTACGACCAGTGACCATAGCAGTGGAGAGAGAACTCCTCCCTGTGGACACCCTTTTACTGCCTCAACTGTGACAGACGTATCTCCCAATGCAGCTGTGATCTTCCTGCTCGAAAGCATTGCTTGAATCCAGCTCATTATTTTAGTATTATCGACTGCTTTATTTTGTAGAGCCGTGTGAATTAATGCAAAGGAAGTGTTATCGAAAGCTACCTCAATATAAAAAAAAGCTCAAACCGCTGTTTCTTTATATTTTAGTGTCTCCTCGATCTTCGTCACTAGGCAATGCAAAGCGGTATCTGCAGATTGATAGGCATATTGATATTTATGCAATCCAGCAGAAAATCGCTGCGGATGTAGTTATCCCTAATTATCTCCATCAACTTGAGAAGCGTTGACTTATAGGTCTGAAAGCCTTTGGCAAAGTTTCGTCTATTTTTCCCTTGGTATAAACACCATTTTTTCTTTGGTGTAAACACCACTTTAACGTTTCGCCAGCAGACCGGGTTGTGCCCCAGAGTAAAGCTGGCTCGAAAAAGGTTGATGAGTTCGGACATGATGACTCCGTCCGATTTTTGCAGGAAGATTGGTAGAATGCCATCTGGTCCCGGTGACTTCATAGGCTCGAAAGAGCTTAGTGCCCAGTTGATAAAAGTTTTCGTGAGCAGTTGACGAGCAAACACTGCGGAGACACGGTACGCGTCTTGATCCGAGGCTTTGGTGCTCATCAACGTTCAACCTGGTGGTCACTGTTGAGCTAGGAAACTGAATGATCATAAGAACATCCAGCGTTTCTTTGGTAGTGACAGTACTTGGTACTTCCGTTTCCCCTTTTTAATTGCCCAAGACCATTCTTTGGACATCGCTTTTTGCAGTTGCGTAGCCTCAGGCAGAGTTTGAATGTCTTCACAGAATCGGAACCTGGATCTACTTTTGGCTTTGCGCAGCTCGGCGTTGTATTAGCATCCCAGTTGGACGTGATTTTGGCCCTGTTGAACAAGCATTTAGCTTTCCGACGAAGGTTGCTAAGAGTTTCGTTCCACCAGGGCACATCACGGCAGACTGTCCGTTTCGTTAACGAACAGTTTGAATTGAAAGCTTCGGTGATCCTATGCTGTAGGTTACTCGCTACGATATTCAGTTTAACTGGAGTTTGAATATTTATATGGCAGGATGTCCTTGAGCTAACCTTGTAAAAGTTCAAATTGGTTTTCTTAAGATTCCTAAAATGTTCTTCTCTGAGAGGAGTAGCCTCGATGTCAAATCTGATATGTATATGGTCTAATAAACTAAGTTCATCAGAGACATGCCAGTTTTTGACCTTCTCCGTCTAAGACCTCTTTTCTAATAGCATTACTAAAAGTTGGTTCGTTTCCCACGTTGCATACATTAACGTTGTTAGACATTAGGAATTCATCTCGTGTGTTTACATCCAAGCTTCTACAAACTGTGAGGTGCGCGTTGGTATCGCAGCCAAAGATGAGTGGCTTATTGATTTTTTTTTTTATTCTCGCTCATTTTCCGTCGGTCTATTTCCGCCACTGTTGTGGCCAATTACCGACGCCCAGGGAGGCGACTCCACACCCAGGTCCCTAACTCACGACCCGTTTATTAACGGACCGGCGCCAACGGCTTTACTTCCTCATGCGATGGAAGGCGTGATCCCAGAGATTTTTCGCCTCAGAAAATCTCCCGGTGTCGGCTAGGATTGAATCTAGACTAGTTGGGTTGGTAATGAGTGGATCACGCCACCTCACAACCATCGACACCTATGTCGGCGGTGGGATTCGAACCCAGGCGTCGAGCGTGGTTGGCGGAGACGTTACCAACCACACTAGGCCCCCGCTCTGGCTTATTGATGGCTCGGCAGTATTGCACAAACGCTGCAACTTCGGATGGCGGCTGTCGTCCACGTCCCCCGGGAAGTAAGCGGAGGCGACGACCATTTACTGTGTGCCGTTGGTCGTCTGGGCTTCCACCGCAATTGCAACCGAGTCCCGTGGGATGAATTCTGTAATGGGAACAAATTTAATTGAAGTCCTAGGGTTTGACGATTGGCTGCCATAGATCAGCCTACCGTTCGGATTGGCTAAGCCAAGGATCCTGGTGTCGTGGACCCATGGTTCTTGGATCAGTGCGACGGATAGCTGATCTGTGGTGAACCTCCGGCAACTCTGCCACGCAGACGTCAGATTTAACACGGGGCCCGTGTTTGAAATTAGTTGTTTGTTTAAAGAATTCAGTTTTGATCCCACAAGGTTGCCACGAAAGAAAGGGGTCCTCTGCGTGTAACGATGGCCTAACCCAGAAGTCTAGAATACTGTGAAAGGGCGCCAGCTATTCCACAGGCTCCGTTAGCGGCCCCCCACCATATCATCTATCGGCACGGGTCGCATAAAACCTTAGCTTGGGGGTTTTAATCATTAGATTTTACGTAACAGCCATGGTTAAGAGCTGTTACAAGTATCCTCCTTCCCAGGGGCTTTGGACCCTCTGCCTTAGTTCTCAATAATTTAAGTCTTTTCGTAAAGGCTAAACTAAACTAAAGAAAACTGTAACAGGTGGAATTAAACTTACCAAAGTTATACTTACCAAAGTTGGCAAATTTATTAACTTACCAAAAACAAATTGCGTACTAGTTTCCTACGCTAAAAACAATTTCCCTTGAAAAAGGCCACCGAAATGGCTGAAACATCGAACAATTTAACTAGATTGTCGTGTTCTTCTTTTGAAAAAAGATTGAGGAAGCCAAAAGACAATAAAACCGGAGAACAAACTATTTTCAACGATCGTAATTCAAAATCAGATTTGCTGTATAAAGCTAAATCATTCAGATAACTAGTTAAAGTAGTCTATAATAGGAATTAGAACTTTCCATTCAGCAGGAACAACAATCCGGTCGGTATTTGTAACTAAGCCGGTGAATGGGCTAAACACGTGTTATTTAAATTGCATAAATTTATCGGTGGTCATCGCAAACCGTGATAATAGCTTTTCACCCCACATCTCGAAACAAGGATTAATTGCGAGCTTTTAGCAGAACGTTGTCGAACAACTACTGCTTCTGCTCCCGTTCAGTTGGGTTCATCCCGGAAGGCCAGTACGGCATTTTGTACCCGTTGGTGTTCGTTGTCATCCAGTACGGAATATAAGTTTTTACTGCTCAAAACTTCCTATCATAAATTTTCGTCCCAACTAATGCGCTACATCGATTGTGTGTTTTCGCCCCGCAAATTGTTTTCGCCCGAGTGTGTATTCCCGATTCTCCGTTCTAGTCGCGGCGTGCCTCCAGCAGGCGACGTAAGACGCAGAAATAGAACTCGGCTAAGCTTGGCCATGATGGCTGACACTCCGTCGTAATAATAAATGATCCATTTTGCTGGTCCGCTGAGTGAACGAGACGTGACAACCGACTGCGGTGGTGACGGCGGTAACGAACGGAAACGTGCGGTGAAGTATTTTTGACAAATAGCGTATCCCGCTCAATGACAGTCTGGTACATATCGCCAGCTTGTCATCACGTCTCCGAACTGCCTGCCGTCTGACTCGCCCGATTGCCGACCGCTCGCTCGGGGATGCATGGGAATCTGGTCCAGTCTGACTGGCGGCGGCTAATTTGTTCGGGTTTTGCGAAATTGGGATTCTTTTTCCCGGCACCTAATTTGTGCACAGGGAAAAGCTTTTAGATGGAAATCGAAAAACGTATATTGGGTTCAATTTTTTTTAATGTTTCCTGTAAACATGGGTTAGTTATATAGATAGAGCAACGGTACAACATCCGGTGAAACAGCAAATGTCCCATGCTGGTAGAAATATAATTAGATATATATCAAAGCGAATCCGCTTTAATTATCCACCTTTATGAGAACAAGAGTCTTTGTCATACAGATTTGAAAGAATGAAATCTCGTAAAAATCATATATCAGTAAGAAAAGACGAGCCACTTGTCCCAAGTGGAGTGCTCCAATATTGAATCCTCTTTCGTAATCTGCCGCATCCTTCAACCAGCATAAAACCACAGTAAGTCACATTTGAATAGCGAAGGAAGCGGAATTGAAATATAGCTTATAAACGAACTAATGGAAACTAATGAAAAGTAATAATGAAAGAACGACAGCCGCCAGTAAGCGAAAAATAAAGAGCAATAAAAAACCTGACATGAAAAAAAAAACTAATCCTTCTAAACCCACAAGCTGCCAAACAAACAGACCAACTCGGCAACAGCGGCGGTGGTGGCGACAGTGCAATCGGAGAAACGAACGGACAGACAGACAAAGTCACGCAGACCTTCTGTGTTGGATCTTTCGCCAAAAGCGATCTCTCGTACCACTGTGGTTGCGCAAAAGCAGCGCTGCTGATGGCGTGCAAATGGAAACATGTTTAAATTTTAAATGAAAAATATTCACACTGCCAGCGATGATTAATTCGTGATGTGCGAGAGGCCGGCAAGCGGATGCACAGGATGCCAATATTGCAACTGGTTAGGCGCGAGAAGCAGCAACGAGCTCTGAGAAGCTGGATTGATGGAGTTGCTGAAATGTTTCCACATGATTTCGTGGCGCTGCGGTTTCCTGCTGGCCGAGAAAGGATATATGTAAGCCGACATGTGTCGGCGATCGTCGCACATGGTTTGCTCGGTCCGGGAACGGGGACATGTGCGGAGGGAAAACAAATCTGCGTCAATTATTCATAAGTAAGACATTACACTATGAATTATTAATTTAAGTTTGTAATTTCTCAGCGCGCGCTCGGTTTGTATCGGGGGCTACTGCATGATTCTTGGGCCAAGAGAGGTTTCAGGGAAGGAACGTGAGTCATTAGGTACCGCGAGATTAAAGGCTCTTGGAGGTGCCGAGGTTGTATGCCAGAGCAGGTTCGGTTTAGTAATCATGGTTATGAAATCAACAGATGAATTATTAACGAAGATGTTAATTCCTCCTTTCGGTCCGGTCTCGAAGTTTGATTCTGTTCTTGTAAGATTTTTGTCCAAGATTTAAATTGTGATGCAATTAAAAGTGAGACACCTTATAACACTGTACCAGTGCTCTGATTAGGTACCATAGTATAGCATAAACAGCTGCACAACTTCGTAGTTGGTGCTAGCAACAATACTCTGTTTACGAGAACAAATCACCTTCGTTTCTGAGCAGCAACATGAAATTTGGGATCTAATCAAATGTTACTAAACAAAGGTCAAATGTTCCAGAGAACTGTTACCGTCCTGGCCACGTTCTTGCAACTGTTGGGGAACGGAAAAGGAATGTTAGTCCAACATTTACTTAAGAGAACCGCAGAGAACTCTACGTGCTCTCATAAATGTTACATGAGATGGGAAATTTTAGTAGGAAAGGGAGACCTGGGAAACATCTGTTGGATGTTGCGGATTGATATTGATAATATTGGAAGTATAAATTTTGGAGCTAATAAGAGCTAAGGCTGTTGTGATTTACCGACTTTTTAGTTTAAATTGTATTTTATCAGCTGAATTTTAGAGCAATTTTACTTTTTCATGATTTGTGGTTATGGGTGAATGTATACATAGATAGTTTAGTTATACGCTTATTATTATCCACCGATTTGACATAATTGTCATTAGTAGCAAATTAATCTTCAGAAAGCCAGTCTAAAGGGATTTTACCACATCATATATTTCCATTACATCTAAACTGATAGTCGAATATTTTCGAATGAGACCCATGCGAACAAAGTCGTATGTTGTCCGAAACATAAACCCGAACCTCTACAAATTTTTGTTAAGTGACACATTCGTATGAACAAGAAATCCTCTGTATATTTACAAACATAATAGTAAAAAATTAGTTAATTTTCCCTCTACTCTCAACCGTAGATACATACAAAACAGATCTGTATGAATTTATCTCTTAACGTCGATGATCAAAGCAAAAAAAATATGCAGCGCCGCCTACAAGTCAAAAAACAATTGATTACGTATATAGTATGTCAACACAAACAACTCAAACAGAAAAACAAATCTAAAATAATAATATCACTTATCTCGCACAAAATCCTCCAAAGATTGCATATTCCGATAGGTCTGTTGTTTGGAACACCAACACTGGTAATTTTAGTAGATTGCACTATTTATTTTCTCGTAAAACACACTTTAAATGAAGAAATTACGTGCAGATAAAAGCGCGCACAAACAATCGGCCTTGTTGCCAGTTTCTCCATACTGTACCAGTGCTCTGATCAAGTAATAGACAAAAAGTGTTTTTGTTATATGTTTTATCGACTGGTTCAGTTCGTTGCTCCTTTACTTTTATTTCACAAATAAAACTGTCTTGTCGTCGAACGTAATATGTACATTATTTTTCAATTCCAACTCCAATTTATTCAGAATTGCATTATAAATTGAAACCAGAAAGGCCCATTCTACGAGATGTTTGTAAAACCTCTGTTAATATCGTCTGTATGCTAAAAGGTACTGATTGAACCATGGTGTATTAAGCTTTATAGCTGTTGTCAAATCTTATGGGAGAACCAAGAAAGACAATATAGTTCGAAATTTGTTTTCTCAATGTTTCTAAGAAGCAATGAAGCTGACAATAAAGGTATCAACAAAATATTAATTTGGAAGCCGTATTTTTATCTTTACCGATACTACGTTAAATACATTTTTACGTAGAACTACCGATTTCAGAAAGCTCGGCTACATAGGGATGTAAACTGACTTTGTGCGGTAGCGGGCAGCACCAGTAGTAGATGCATCCAATGAAAAGTTGCCTCATTTTGAAAACACACCAACGTTCTGGAAAGCTGGCGTTTAAAAAATATGAGCCGTTAAGTGTTGAGTGTTAAAACAAGTTTTCACTGCGTCATCAGAATACCTTATTCGCACTGTCAGTGATATCGCGAAGATGCGATCAGCATCATATTTGATTTTGAATTGTCTTTTTCATGATAAATTAAATACCTAATTGAATAGTTAATATTCTCTTTTTCATTGATTACACTTGATTTTAAATGTTGAAACAGTTATAAATTTACTTTATCTCCATGTCTCAGAACGTACTGAATCCCTTCCTTCAGTGATATGCAACACCTGAACTGCTTTTGTTATCTGCATAATTAAACCTCAAAAATTATGAAGATCGCAACTATCGCATAATTAAATCTCAAACCTTGTTAAGTCTTAATATGCAAGCAACTATACTATTGGAAATAGTCAATCCATGTTGAAACGCAATTTTCATATGATCTGATTGGTCATTATATGATTGCTTTCCGAAGCACGGTCGACAGAATTATAAACCTAGTAATTCGGAATGAAATATTTGGCCTATATAAAAGCTTGTTGCAGCCGAAACTGCTCACATCACATTAGATGTAGACAGCGACTACAACAACCCTTACGGCGTGTATGGTAGAACAACTTTATTCCCAAAAAATGTGCATTGCTAAAATCTGTACCATTTGAAAATATATCTTTTACCTTTCATTTGGGACCCTCCGTGAAATCATCCATCGCGGGCTTTCGAACAACGTTTTTTTTAAAGTAGTCTGACAGCAAAGCGTCTAATTACCGAGAGGATAGTACGGTGCTACAAATAAAAAAAAAAATAATGCAAGAACTATTGAAGTGACGCAGTGAAGGTTGTAAGTTTAGTCGAGTGCAACTTTCGCTCATACTAGAAATTTTCCAAACATCCCTAAAATTTTAAATTATGGTCAAAATGCTGGTTTTTTACCTCAGCGCATGAAAATTATTTTTAACTCGTTTGTTTTTCAACCGATTTTGAATGTTTTAGCCGTTTTTGAGAGGGATAAATAAAGTTTTCAAAATATATACAGATTTGTACTAACTTCACTAAAATATGTTGAGTTATTTGAGCGTGAATCTAATTTTTATACTTCTCCACGATAATTTTCAAATTAACTTGAAATTTGTCAGTTATTTTTGTAGGAAAAGCACTACAAGTACACTAGCAGTTCAAAACTATATTCTATTACGATACAAAATAGAAGCATGTTGTTTAAGGAAATCAAAAATTTTCACTTCCATCGAACAACATTTTTATTCCACGGTGCTATAAATGGAATAAAATGCAACAATTTTTGGTGTCACCAAGTGTAGATTGTAACAAATCATAGAGCA
Organism: Wyeomyia smithii; assembly: GCF_029784165.1. Taxonomy (NCBI): domain Eukaryota; kingdom Metazoa; phylum Arthropoda; class Insecta; order Diptera; family Culicidae; genus Wyeomyia; species Wyeomyia smithii. The sequence continues at coordinate 215,242,286 of NC_073695.1, forward strand.
TTTAAAGAACATTTTTATAAAAAATGTGTGATAATTTAGGAATCAAGTTGAACAACTTCAGAAAACAAAAACATAATTTATTTTAATTAGATAGATTTACCTATAACTTTTTAAAGCTCTATTTTTCACCATCCCAAAACGGTCTATATATAAATAATCAATGGAAAAATGACACAGTGGAAAATAAACATGTGAACCACGCTCGAAAAGCAAAGTTTTTACAAAATCTTCAAATTTTAGGGCTATTTGATAAACTTCAAGTTTGGGTGTAAGTAACACACGACTAGAGCTACAACACTAGGTCACATCGGATGTACTTGCATTTTTTCCATTTGTGGCACCGTCCAAAATTAGCACCGTCCAAAAATTATTGTTCGATAAGAGTGAAAAATTCTGATTTTCTTAAGAGACATATAACTTTGCGAAATATTTGCTAATTTACATAGAACAGCTTCTATTTTATTCATAATTAAATAAAATTTCAAAGTTTTTGTGTACTTGTAGAACTTTTCTTAAAAAAATAACTGACAAATTTAAAGTTAAGTTGAAAACTTGCATGCAGAATTAAAATATATAAAATTTACGCTTAAATAACTTAACATATTTTAGTAAAGTTAGTACAAACATCTATAAATTTTGAAAACTCTATTTTTCCCCTTTCCAGAACGGCTAAAACATTCAAAATCGTTTGAAAAACAAACGAGTTAAAGTAAATTTTTATGCGCTGAGTTAAAAAAAACGGCATTTTGACCATAACCTAAAATTCTAGGGGAGTTTGAAAAATTTTTAGTATAAACGAAAACTACGCTGGATTAAACTCACAACATTCATTGCGTTACTCCAAAAGTTCTTGCATTTTTTATTTATAGCACCGTACTATCCTCTCGTCAGTTAAACGAATATACTTTTTAAAGTAAAAAAAAGTTGTTCGAAAGCCCGCGATGGATGATTTTCCGGAAAGTCCCAAATAAAAGGTAAAAAGCTTTATTTTCAAATGGTAAAGATTTTGGCGATGCCCATTTCTTTAAACAAAGTTGTTCTCCTTACACGCCGTGACCCTTTCTTAGCAGCGCCAGCAGCAGCGGGCAGCATCAGGAGTACGTACATTAGCCGGCACTTCCTCTAATGAAAAGTTGCCGTATTATGACAACACACAAACGTTTTAAGATGCTGGCATTCAAAATATATGGGCCGTCAAATTTTCAAAGTGAAAACAGCTTCCAACCGTGTTATCAGAAAAATGCTTCAAATCCCCTCTTTCGGGGTAGATAATTAGGCTTCGGAAAATTGCGAAAAAAATTCGATGTGAACGTTACCGTTTGAACCAGCGAGGGGGCACTGTTTAAAATCCAAGCCCTGGGCCCTTGAAAAAGACCTTCGGTGTCCACCCCGGAACATCCAGACCAGGTGTTGAGGCTTAGTACGGAGACGCTAAAGCCTCCGTAAAACAAAGCCCAGGGAAGGGACAGCCTCACTCCCTCAACGGTAATAACGATGAAAGATGGTAAAAAGTTCGCCCTCAAATTATCCACCCCTTAAAACGATTTTATCTCCCAGATGGTCTCAATGTATGATGCTGGCCTAACAAGCCAGTCGTCGTTGGTTCGAGTTTCGGCTCGGGAGAGACTGTTGGTGTCAGTAGGATCGTAGCGCTAGCTCCGCACTAAACATTCGGCTGCGAAGTCTGTGTTTAAATAAACAGAAGGTCAAGTTCCGAATCGGAATGTAGCACCAAGGCCTTACTTGAAACGATCCAGGAAAAACTTTATACCACTTGTGAAACTGCACGAAAATTTGGTATCCGGTATGGAGACAGGAGAGTGAGAGAGAGAACCAGAGGGAGGATGAGAGAGAGGACGAGAGAGAAGACGAGAGAGAGGACGAGAGAGAGGACGAGAGAGAGGACGAGAGAGAGGACGAGAGAGAGGACGAGAGAGAGGACGAGAGAGAGGTCGAGAGAGAGGACGAGAGAGAGGTCGAGAGAGAGGACGAGAGAGAGGACGACAGAGAGAGGACGAGAGAGAGAAAGAGAGAGAGAGAGAGAGAGAGAGAGAGAGAGAGAGAGAGAAAGAGGACGAGAGAGAGGACGATAGAGAGATTGAACGAGAGAGAGAGGACGAGAGAGAAAATGAGAGAGAGAACGAGAGAGAGAACGAGAGAGAGAACGAGAGAGAGAACGAGAGAGAGAACGAGAGAGAGAACGAGAGAGAGAACGAGAGAGAGAACGAGAGAGAGAACGAGAGAGAGAACGAGAGAGAGATAGAGAGAGATAGAAAGAGAGAGATAGAGTGAGATAGAGAGAGATAGAGAGAGAGAACGAGAGAGAGAGAGAGAGAGAGAGAGAGAGAGAGAGAGAGAGAGAGAGAGAGAGAGAGAGAGAGAGAGAGAGAGAGAGAGAGAGAGAGGACAAGATCGGGAAGGGAGAGACTGAAGATAGTCATCAAAGAAGACAGTCGAAGAAAGTTAACGTAAGCAAAAATTTGGTAAGGTGATAGAAGTTGGAAAAACTTGTAACTAGTTTAATCAGCCATAGTTGGCGGTCGAGTCAGAAGGCTATCTAGAGCAGTGCCGAGGATATCAACGTTCGTCAGTGGGCGATTACCGGGAGCCATCATTTCCTCTCTCGCGGACTTCACCACTACGCCACGAGTGGCCGAAATCAATTCCACGGCGGTTACACCTTAATCGCCGTTGGAACACGTGGGCGATTTTAGCGGCGGTCCACCTAGCTCTGAAGCCTTCTACCCTGCTGCGGCGGGTCTTCTGTGTGAGCCGTGTGCTACTTGTGGCATCCTGTGTAAGCCGTGGGATTCTTCGGTACCATCGACGTCATTCGGAACGCGTGTCTTCGAGGTATGTCCCTCTCCTTATTTTTCTGTGCGTCGTTCATCAATGGGCCCCAACGTTCGTCGGTTAGCGCTGTATCGATGATCCGTAATAAATAGTATATAGCATGAATTTCTCTTTTTTTGTTTATAGAGCGCCAGTTACCTCTTCCTAAACGTCTCTTGGTCATTCCGCTTCGCTAATGGTAAGTTGTCGGGTTGCATGAGTCCCCCAAAACTCGGTTACTGACCCTGAGATAACACCACAAAGAGCCAGCTGGGTTGAGTGAAAACTGACCACTTATATTACGTAACGCAAAAACCCAATGTTAACCCCATCCCTCTATATGTAACAAAACGTAACTCCCTTCTAATAATTACGTAACGCAGTAGAAAAATTTGCTTGATATTGATGGTCATTTTTTGAGTAGAACTATATAGCCTTTCCAAAGATTTTTCATTACGTAACTCCCCCCTTCCCCAACCAACTGTAACAATTCGTAACGCTCAAGACTACCCCCATTCCACCTTATTATTTAGTAATTTATGGATGCCACCTTCGCTTGTTACATAACCGTTTTTCGAAATCTCAATTTTCCGATTCTCAATAAACTGACTTAAATTTTCCCAACAAGGATCCAGGCGCCCTGTATATTTTTTTTCTGAACGCAGCCATTTTTAATTCCTGACTGTTCAATGAATGATTCATTGTATTGTAATTCAAAAAGGATTTTGCGATATTTTAGGTGTGTTAATTAGTAGTACACCACCGTCAAAAACCAACGCAACGGCAATACTCCGGCGCACCACCTCGGAAGAAAAACAATTCAGCGTCGCCGCCATTAATGATATGATCGGTGCGCAAGTCTTGTTCTGCTCCTAAAGTATATTTCAACTGATTAATACAGTGCTACTGCAGATAAAATGTTAGTTTGATTGACATTAACTAGCCTTTTTTGCTTACACTGAACAATAAACAGCAACTGATTTTGATGGCAGTAAATAGAATTTGTGTTTGAATTTGGAATCGGAGTTGTGAATTAAAAAACTTTTTATTTTCTTATCGTATTTTTGCGATCCTAGAAGAATGTTTGGCATCGGTGTTTTATTGTGAATTGTGTTTGCAATTGTTTTTATTTTTTTCCCAAATATGAGTATTAGATGGATAATTCTAACAACGATACGTTCAAGTGAAGCATTGCCGTAACCATTTGGCATCATTGCTGTTTTCAAGCTCAAATCTTGTTTCGTCAGTACAAACAATTCAGAGTGTTCTATTGGAGAAGAAGTATAGAAGTAAAAAATGTGCAAAAACGAATGAAACAGATGGACAACCCATTCATTATTTGTAAAAAGAATAAACTACTCATTAAGTACACATATTTATTTGTTTTATATTATAACCCAATTAGACGGTTTCATTCGTTAATTACAACTACGAAATTGAATTTGCAGAAGGTGCTCATAAAATGCGAATGCTTGCTGTGGCAATAGAACGCTCCACAATTTTCGATTCCGCATAATGATAACCCCTTATCTCGCGTACCGTAAGTATTCATTATTTTCATCATAACGAAACCATTCGTTTCATTATCGAAACATTTTGCCGCAAGGAATGCCATTTTCCGTTTCAATTAGGCAACAAATAGCTACTTCATTGCCAATTTCACCCATTTTTCAGCCGAATGTCCTTCAGCGGAACGGTAATGGCAGCTCTATGCACACTCTGGGTTTGCTTCGGCCCCGGGAAGCTCCATGCAGTCGCCGGGGGCTGTTTTGGTAGCAAATTAGAAGCCCCGCCGTGTGGCCGCTTCATAAAGCAATGGGGGATATAAAAAACGCATTAATTGACTTGCATTTCTCTTGCTGGCTGGCGCACGACGACGTCCGAACTGTTTCCAGAATTTAATTCCAACCGGCTCCTCTGGTGGTCCTAGTGGCAACTACTGTATGGCAAACCGAGTTGCGTTGACTGCGAAATAGTGATATTGGGCCTGGAGGAGAACAACATTACTCCGAGTCCAGATCGTTGCACAAAAAGCATTCAAAAGGATGAGTTTGTTTGCTGCTGATATATTGGCATTTCTCGGCCGAGCTGTTGAAATTTATTTACCGTTGTTGTGGTTCATGAGTGTGCAACTAGTGCAGTGATGTATTAGGTTGGAAGCTGTCCATCTATTCGTTTTTTTGTGAGAAGAAAGTGAGTAGTAAGCTCTCAAAGCAATTTTGTTGTGTGAATTTTCTCAAAACTACCAATAGGTTCAATAAATACAACACTGGTTTCGTTAGTAGGTGGCATATGGAAGAAGAGCCAATCAACGTCGCCGCATGTTGTTTAACAGTTTGCCAGTGGGGAATAATTGATTCCAATCGTTTGAAGCGACAGTTGATTTTCATTAATTTTGCACGTATGATAAAGTTAACTCAATGATAAACTGATGCCGTTTGTACAGCAAGCGAGAGATATTTTTTCTGTGGTCCACAAGCATAAACAAACAATTTAAATTATCATTTATTCACGGCAATCAAGCGATCGCTAAGTGATAACGGCAGGCGTTAAAAATCGCGGAACGAGCCGTACCAAATTTGTTCAAATAATCAGACCGAGCGATAATTTTCATTCATGAACAAATTGAAACTACACGCGTAGAATTGCTACCCAGAGGACCATAATCTCAACCGCCCCGCGGTATGTCGGGTGTCAAAACTCATCGAAGCCGGCAACAATGAGGAGGCTGAAGAACAAAAGAATTCCAAGCATCGCTCCGGCCAAGCATAATAACAGCATCGGGTGTTAATTACACACAATTGACTTATTCCTTTAACAGCCGCATCGAATCGGCATAAATCAAACGGTTCGGCTCCGGTGGCTGGAAAAATCTCTTTCATTAGCATAATTTGTCTAAGAGGAAGGCAAAACAACAGCTCGAAAGTTTATCACCTGCAACACTCGCACCGCACCTACCGAAACCGTTTAAGATCAAATTCATAACTTTTTGTTTTGTCAAGGTAGTTGCTCCTGGTGACCCCGAGCCGGTCGAAGCGAGGCCGAAATCAAACTTTTTCCTAACCAGAAGCTATTCCGGAAAAACCACACAGATGTGACGCGGGGGCCGAATTCGAACGAGAAAAAGTTAGTAGTCGCTGCTTGGCGCGTAGGACGTGCCGTGCTTTGCGTGGGCCGCCGCTGCGAGGCCGTTCCGAGCCAGAAAGGTTAAGCAATTATGACTTTCTGGGATGACTTACTTGTTCACAAATTTGGGCAATTTGCGGTGGCGGTTCGCGAACCCACGAGAAGACCGCAGGTGTCGATGGAAAAATTTCGCTGTCCGTGACGGAATGAAACTGAATCGTAAAATATTCCGGAAAGATGCTGTTAATGAGTAAAAGTTGGCCACGGAACAGGGCTAGAAAATGCAGATGAGTTGTGTCTAACTCTGATAATTGACCAATTATTTTTTTCTAAGTGAAAGAATAAATACCGCATCGCCAGTGCTCGTGGCTTCGGATGAAAGTTTTGGAAGCTGTGGTGTTTTGTAATTAATATTTTCTTTATGAAAATAATTTATTCAAACCATTGGCTTTTTCGAACGAATAATGGATAATTCCGGCTTGTAACAAGTTAGGTTTAATATTTTCGTTGTGCCTATTTTTCCAGAAAAAAAAACGATAAGAAAAATTTTACTCCTCTCTGCTTTTAAATTGTAATTTAATCCCAAAAATAGCACAAAAATGCAAAAATATCATAGCTTCAATAAAACATTTATTTGAAAGATCCTGAAATTGAACAATTGAAGGGACAAATTCAACATCTAGTATCATTTTTTCACCAGAAAATATCCTATCATATATCTGCTTTTAAACAAAGAGCCAAACCTTCAATCCTCAAGCGAAGCAGAAATTTTCAAGCCCATCTTCAAGCTAGCACAATATAAGACAAAGGAGAAAAATAACATCCGAAGTAATCCCATTAAGAGCGCCCCACCAAAATCGATGAGCGGCATGCTGCAGAGCACATCCCTGCTAGCGGAACCGCATTCACGTCTGCTTAAGCCTGCTAAATGCCTTGGCGGGCCGGGAATACCGTGACGTGAACGGAGTAAAGCCTATCATCATCCCCAGCAGAGTCTAGTGAAGAATAGAAAATCGGCTTCGCGAAGCAGAAGGAAAGAATAAGGGGTTTCTTTTCCACCCTTTGATTCATTTGTTATTTGTAATACAAAATAATTCCATTCAAAAACATTGCGAAGGTTTATTGGACGGCGAAAGGCAGCGGCAGACTCGGTCGTCCGTCCGCCCGGTTCGTGTGTTGCATCTGAAACGAAGCGAAATGGTTTCGAGATGGATTGAGACTTTCGGTTGATCCCCGTGCGTAAAAACGATTGCTGCAGGCCGGGATGCTGCAGTAGGATAGCGCATTCCGCTGGAGGTATCGATCCCAAGCGGACCGAACACGGTGTCCCAGTTCTGTTCGGCTGCTGCCGGATGCGAAACAAAGGAAAGCCAAACTGAGTGAACAAAAAGGTTACAATTTTGGGCCTGCTGAAAAGTTTTGCCATGTCGAGAGGTTTTCGTTTTTTGTTTGCTGCTGGAAAAAAGGACCAATTCATTGTTTAAGGGTTTGCCGACAATCGGGTAGATCGAGCGGATTAATGTAGCAAATTTGCAGTGAAATTATCCCACTTTCAGCTTGAGACGGTAATTCATATTTCAGTTTGGCAGAATATTTTTCTCGTGGTTGCACGGTAAATGGTTCTTTGCAATTTAATTTTTAAATACATTATTCAAAAACTTATGTTTCCACCAACCACGCTCGACGCCTGGGTTCGAATCCCACCGCCGACAGAGGTGTCGATGGTTGTGAGGTGGCGTGATCCACTCACAACCAACTCAACTGGTCTAGATTCAATCCTAGCCGACACCAGGAGATTTTCTGAGGTGAAAAATCTCTGGGATCACGCCTTCCATCGCATGAGAAAGTAAAGCCGTTGGCGCCGGTCCGTTAATAAACGGGTCGTGAGTTAGGGTCCTGGATGTGGAGTCGCCTCCCTGGGCGTCGGTGATTGGCCACAACAGTGGCGGAACTAGACCGATGGAAAATAAGCGAGAATAAAAAAAAAAAACTTTTGTGACAATAAAACCCTATTACTTCACTGCCAAGTTTACTTGCTAATTGAAAATGGAAACCGTCGAAAAATGTGTTTACAAATCTTGGCCAAATTCAGTCGTTGCTATCCAGCGTATAATAGAAGGAGAATAGAAAATGAATAACTGTGGTAATCTACAGCTACAATAGTCCAAAACGGTCTATTGTTCTATACAAAGCATTTGACACATTCCTAGCTCTTCTATGCCAAAATATCAAAATTTAAAATTGCATATTTGACCCAGAACTGTTGTGTATGTGAAAGAGGATAAATTGAACATCACGGAAAACGTTTGTTTCATTTGAATTTACATGCAAAACTTGACTAAATGATTGAATTAAAACACTCATAAAAGATTAATAAAATCATAGTTTTGACACTATTTTTAAAAACATATGCTTGAATGATACTATTTTTGAGCTATGGGCATGTGATACATCAGAACGTGAAGGGTTTTTATGGACGTATTCATGGCCTAAACGCAGTTGTTGTTGCTATTTGTAGATTCAATTGGTAGGTCATTGAAAAACAGGTCCTTAATCATGGTGTCGCATTACAAAAATAGTAGTTTTTTCGTATTGTGCAAATGTTACAAACTGTAGAAAGTAGTAATAAGGATTTTCTTAGTGCTCGATGAGACCTTTCTTAGCATATGCTAGTATATGAAATTGGTACATTCTACTCAAGGTTACAATAGGGTCAAAGTTATGGTGTCGCCCTACGAAAATTTTATGTGTTTTTATAAAGTTTCCATATCATGATGAATCATGATGAATAATAGTCATCTGCATCAAATTATATCCACCTAGAAGTGAGCAGTTTGCTCTTCACTGGAATTTGATCATTACAAATTCAATGCCAATGGAAACCCATGGGAAATTACTAGAATGGTTTTCAGATAACATTATAAATTTAAAAATATCTTTGTGCTTGAAAATTGAAATAAATTATGGAAACGCGAAGTGTATTTGACTATTTTGACCTCAAATAGAAATAGAAATGCTGTTTCTTAAGCCATTGATTCAATTGCTAGGTTTAGTGTCCAGTTTTTCTTTGCTTTTTGGCGTAAATACCGCTTTAACCAACCATGATATTGACGAAAAACACATCAACAATAATCATTGCCACATGACAGAGAATAAAACAGAAACCTCACGTTACACTACATATGGTCGGTGTTAAGTCAGACCGGACCAAGTGACATTTTGGTTATTTCGAGTAAAACGAGTTTGAAGTTTACTACTCTGTGAATCTTGAAGATTTCAATATTTCCATGTAATTTTGGTATTATGAGCTAGAGTTACTCTTTGACTGTATCATGTAAAGTGACAATTCAGAAAAACAGCGTTAGGAGTTCGACAATGACCGGTAACATAACTGACTAGGTGAAGTTGGTCCACTCTGACTGAACAAAAGAATGATAGGGGAACTGCTCCATTATTCATCTCATTAAGCCGATATTCACGTAGAATGCACTGATTATATACAATCTATGTTTTGATATTTTCCTTCAGTCGCAACATCTAAATATTACACCTTTTCTCCGAATTTTATTGATGTTATCATACGTTATTGCGATTCCAAACATTTCAATCAATAAACTGTTTCAGAAATTTGAAAACCTGAATTTAAAAACTCTTACTTTTATTTCTACGGACGGGAAATATAATAATAAGACAGAATAAATTTTCTTTTCAATGCACAACTTGTACTTTGGACACCCTAGTGTAGACTAGTGTAGTTGGTAACGTCTCCGCCAACCACGCAAGTGACCTGGGTTCGTATGTCGATGGTTGTGGGGTGACTTGACTCACCTACAACCAACGAGAACTGGTCTAGATTCGATCCTAGCCTACACCGTGAGATTTTCTAAAATCTAAAATCTCTGGGATCAAGCCTTTCATCACCTTGGGGCGTTAGTTTAGAGTCCTGAGTTGATTCGCCTCCCCGGGCTTCGGTTATTGCCACAACAGTGCAGAACTAGATTGACGAAAAACGCACAAAAAAAAATTTGCAATAACAACGAATAATTCTACAGTAGGAATTCTATAAAACAGGGGGAATTTACGCGGTATTTTTTTTCGCCCGGATTTCGGTTTCCCTTCACTCGGAATGCAAAATTAACGATGGTTTTTTTTTACGCGGATTCCGGAATTTACGCGGTTTTTTACGCGGTTTTTTTTACGCGGCACGTATCCCCCGCATAAAAAGCGACTTTAGTGTATCTAAATTGCTAAACCAACCCGTCATAAGAAAGTACATTTAGTTAGCATTATTTACGACCTGTTTAATCATATGCTCTTTAAGCTAATTTCCAATATCCAGCCTAAAATGTACACCAAAGTCGGTTCCTCATGATGCCGCGTTACGCTGAAATGTGTCATTTGCGACCTTCATTTCGTCGATACATAAACAAACAATCATTTTGAAAAATAAGTGTTTTGGCCCACACAAATACATAAACGATGAGCTGTACATTACATTCATACTGCCAAAGCCTTGTTGTCAAGCGACTTTTTGTGTTAGTCAAAATATTTGAAACTATTCATTCTTATACTGTTGTTCTCTTCCATAGAAAAGAAAACGAGTCTTGAGTAATTTAATATTACAATAGAAGTATTTTTCGCATATTTCCTGTATTTATCCATGATTATGTCAATGGTATGTTGCCAGAAACGATTTGTGACAAATCCATATACACATAAAAATTCAGTTCTGTCTCTCATTCTGATCCATACATACTTACAAATGACTGAACCGATATGGTCGGTGTTAAGTCAGACCGGACCAAGTGACATTTTGGTTATTTTGAGTAAAACGAGTTTGAAGTTTACTACTCTGTGAATCTTGAAGATTTCAATATTTCCATGTAATTTTGGTATTATGAGCTAGAGTTACTCTTTGACTGTATCATGTAAAGTGACAATTCAGAAAAACAGCGTTAGGAGTTCGACAATGACCGGTAACATAACTGACTAGGTGAAGTTGGTCCACTCTGACTGAACAAAAGAATGATAGGGGAACTGCTCCATTATTCATCTCATTAAGCCGATATTCACGTAGAATGCACTGATTATATACAATCTATGTTTTGATATTTTCCTTCAGTCGCAACATCTAAATATTACACCTTTTCTCCGAATTTTATTGATGTTATCATACGTTATTGCGATTCCAAACATTTCAATCAATAAACTGTTTCAGAAATTTGAAAACCTGAATTTAAAAACTATTACCTTTAATTCTACGGACGGGCAATATAATAATAAGACAGAATAAATTTTCTTTTCAATGCACAACTTGTACTTTGGACACCCTAGTGTAGACTAGTGTAGTTGGTAACGTCTCCGCCAACCACGCAAGTGACCTGGGTTCGTATGTCGATGGTTGTGGGGTGACTTGACTCACCTACAACCAACGAGAACTGGTCTAGATTCGATCCTAGCCTACACCGTGAGATTTTCTAAAATCTAAAATCTCTGGGATCAAGCCTTTCATCACCTTGGGGCGTTAGTTTAGAGTCCTGAGTTGATTCGCCTCCCCGGGCTTCGGTTATTGCCACAACAGTGCAGAACTAGATTGACGAAAAACGCACAAAAAAAAATTGCAATAACAATGAATAATTCTACAGTAGGAATTCTATAAAACAGGGGGAATTTACGTGGTATTTTTTTGCCCGGACTCCGGTTTCCCTTCACTCGGAATGCAAAATCAACGATGGTTTTTTTTACGCGGATTCCGGAATTTACGCGGTTTTTTTTACGCGGATTCCGGAATTTACGCGGTTTATTTTTACGCGGTTTTTTTACGCGGTTTTTTTTTACGCGGTTTTTTCTACGCGGTTTTTTTTACGCGGTTTTTTTTACGCGGCACGTATCCCCCACATAAAAAGCGACTTTAGTGTATCTGAATTGCTAAACCAACCCGTCATAAGAAAGTACATTTAGTTAGCATTATTTACGACCTGTTTAATCATATGCTCTTTAAGCTATTTTCCAATATCCAGCCTAAAATGTACACCAAAGTCGGTTCCTCATGATGTAGCGTTACGCTGAAATGTGTCATTTGCGACCTTCATTTCATCGATACATAAACAAACAATCATTTTGTAAAATAAGTGTTTTGGCCCACACAAATACATAAACGATGAGCTGTACATTACATTCATACTGCCAAAGCCTTGTTTTCAAACGACTTTTTGTGTTGGTCAAAATATTTGCAACTATTCATTCTTATACTGTTGTTCTCTTCCATAGAAAAGAAAACGAGTCTTGAGTAATTTAATATTACAATAGAAGTATTTTTCGCATAGTTCCTGTAATTATCCATGATTATGTCAATGGTATGTTGCAAAAACAATTTGTGACAAATCCATATACACATAAAAATTCAGTTCTGTCTGTCTTTCTGATCCATACATACTTACAAATGACTGAACCGATTGGTGTGACTAGTATATAGAGGTTTTTAAGGCCGAAGAAGGTGCTTATGATGGTTTAGGACCCCTTTCTCTTCTTGAAGGGAGAGCTTGCATACAAATGAATACAAGAACTAATTAAGCAATTGGAACAAAGTTCTGCAAGTAAACGTTTTTGAGGGTAAAAAGAATTTCTAGGGCTCTTTGGCACCCTTCCCTACGCTAAAAAAGGGGGCTCCCATACAAACGAAACACAAATATCTGCATAACTTGGAATCTAATCAAGAAAGTGGAACCAAATTTTTCATGTTAATGTTTTCAAAAACAAAAAATATTTTTGTGGCAAATAGACACCCTTCCCTCATCATGAAGGGCTTCGATACAAATGAAACACTAATTTCTAAACTGCCGTGAAACACATATCAGTCCCATCTGCGAAATCATCGAATGGAGAAAACTGCGATAGAAGATCTTGAATGTTTAATTCAATAAAATACAATCCGCTTGGAATATTAATGTTTTTTCTTCTCAGATTGATGGATTTTAATGTTTTTGTTACTTTCGTTTCATGAAAAGGCAATTCATGAAAATTACAATGGAATAAATTATAGTGGGACTGATATGAGATTATTTTGCATTACAGCGTGTAAAATAATAATCGCCTTACGATCCAAATCTTTATGACCACTGAGAATGAATCAGTTTGTTGCTGTTTATAGTTATCAAACTTGTTAATATTGCAGGGAGAGAATCATTTTGAAAGTGTGAAAATACTCTTTAAGCTCGGGCAAAATATCCTCGTCAGATCTGATCCGTGCTTGTTACGCATATGAAGATAGCACTGCTGAAGATTGTCTCTGTTTTGATCTGGCTATTTTTGATGACTTTTTATTTATTTTTTCGTGTAGTTTTATTCAATATTAACAAGGAAGAATATAATATTGTGGAAAAAACATTTGAACTTTGAATATAAGCGTTACTTTTTATGATATTCATTGTGGAGCTGGTATGTGATTACTTTTGATTTTGATTTTAGATGCGACAAACTGACCTGATATTTTTTGAAAATTTTTTAGTACAAACTTTATCATTTTTCACACTTATTTTGTAAAGCATTGCCGATTCTGACCTCTGGTGATCATAACTCAAAATCGCAAAAAAATCAGATGGGACTGATATGCGTTTCACGGCAGTACATTACTCGAAAATTAAAGAAAATGGTTTCAATTTGACAAGTAGTGGTTTTTGAAGGCAAGAAATGTAATAATAGTAGTTCTACACCCCTCTCAATTCTTGGGAAAAAAATACAAAAATGAAACACATATTTCTGCTCAACTCAAGAACTAATCAAGCAAATGGAATCATTTTTGAAGAGTAAGAATATTGTACAAGAGAGTTTCTATGAAGGTTCGACACCTTCCTTTCTCTGGTGAAGGAGAGGTTCCCCACAAATGAAACACATATTTCAATATTTTTTTTCTGAAAATAGCTCAAAATGATAGGGATGATAAACAGAAGCCAAAAATCGACCCCGGACACCATTTCCAAACCTAAGATGGCGACTTCCGGTTTCTACGAAATGTCCCTAAATGGTCACCACCCAATATGAGTATTTCCGATACCACAAATTGACTCCACATGCCATTTTGAAATCAAAGATGACGACTTCCGGCTTCTGGAAAACAGCACAAAACTGCGGAATACCACTAAATACGGGAATTTCTGTAATCAGGATGACGCACAGAAGCCTAAAATTGATTCCGGACACCATTTTGATTTCCAAAACAGCAACTTCCAATTTCGGGAAACAGCCTGAAACAACCGAATACTCAATAAAATGGGTATTTCCGGAACCAGAATGATGCCCAGAGGCCAGAAACGAACTCTGCATACTATTTTAAAATACAACATGACGACTTCCAGTGTCTGTAATAAATATATATCTAATATGGGTATTTCCGTAATCGAAACGATACACAAGTCACAAATGCCAACAATAACTCCAGATAAAATTTTGAGTTCTAAGATGGCGACTTCCGCTTTATGGAAACTATTCCCAAAATGACCAAAAGGCAAGATTATTCTTATTCCGATAAAACCAATCATTTCAAACCATTTGTCTTTTGCGTATGAACGTATCCAAAATCCGATTCGTCATGCATTTGCAGACTATAAACGAATCGCAAGGTCTGGATGTATGTGGATTAGGGTGTCCCAAAATAAAACCGATGTTGAAAAAGTCAAGGTGCTCAGCCCTAAATTGAAAGATAATGTTATTTATAGCATTATTTTAGAACATTTCGACTTTCTAAAAAATTGTTTTCAGGTTGCCCAAACGTGATTTATGAATAAATGACTTTTTTCAGCTACAAACCCACTCTTTTGCACTTTTTTCAATTCTGTTTGATTTCTAAATTTTTCCATATATTTTTTTATTTTTGGGGGTTTGTTTTTGAATATTTTGCATGGTTTGGTTCAGCATTTAATTCAGTTTTATGACTCCCAGAGCCCATTAAACATCACCAAAAAAAATAATTTTTCTAATAATTTTTAGATAAAACCCTACAAAACACAAATAAAAAAAATTTGTGATCAAGAACTGAAATTTTCATTGCAAAGCGGGATTTACGATGAAAGTTTACATGCAAAAAGATACTTGATATCTTATCGGAGAGCTGAGATATTGGCACTTTTATATCTGATGGAAAACGATGCATTTTAACAAATATGTTGAATAACTGTTTTATTTTGGGAGATAAAAAATTACAATGTTCAGAAAACAAATGCATTTTTAGATGGCTGATAACTTAGTAGAAGGTTTAAAAATTCGGAAAAATTTGAGAAAAAAGTTAGGAAATTGTGATTTTCAGTGCCTTCTAACTCAATGTTGCTCGTAATATATAAGAGATAGAAACATGATGTCTTCAAAAAAGTTTCTTGTTTTACGATAACCTAAAACTTTGCCGAAGACACCTTGCATCTATCTTATTCTGATTAAAAAGTAATTTTTTTATCTCACTCATTGGTGGTTTGATCACCCATCTTTCTTCATTAAAAGATGCATTTTGAAATATTATGAAATTTCTCCGAACATACCTAATGGCTATAATCATAATTTGAATCACTATTTAGGAAATTATACGCACAAACGGTAAACTAACTTGACAAAATGCATAGTTTCCCATCACATGTATAAACGCCAATATCTCAGCCGCCCGATAAGATATCAAGGATCTTTTTTCACGTAAATTTTCGTCCTGAATCGCGCGTGGCGGTAAAAATTTCAGTTTTTGATCGAAAATTTTTTTCATATGTGTTTTGAAGGGTTTTATCTGAAAATTATGAGAAAAATTCTCTTTTTGTGATGTTCAATGAGCTCTGTGAGTCAAATAATTGAATGCGATGCTGAACCAATCCATGAAAAATATTCAAAAATAACGCTACAAAAATGAAAAATATATGAAAAAATTTAGGAATCGAACAGAATTGAAAAAAGTGCAAAAGAGTGGGTTTGTAGCTGAAAAAAGTTAATTTTTCATAAATCACGTTTGGGCAACCTGAAAACAATTTTTTAGAAAGTCAAAATGTTCTACAAAAATGCTATAAATAACATTATCTTTCAATTTAGGACTGAGCACCTTGACTTTTTCAACATCGATTTTTTTTTGGGACAGCCTAATGTGGATGTATGTGGGATCAATTTAGAATGTTTGAAATTATTCAAACAGAGAAAAAATGGGCGGGATGAAGTTTGCCGGGTCAGCTAGTCTTCATATGCAAAACATATTTTTGTCTATCTCAAAAATTTAAAACCAACGACAACAATTTATTTTTGTTGTTATTTTTCGACGTAAAACTACGTCTCTCAGTAAGTTCGTAGTATGGAAAACTGAAAACGGGAAAAGTTGAAAAATATGTCCAATTTCAAATGCCAATAATTCGGTTACACAGAAAATTTTAATTTGATTATTCGAACTATTTTTACTATTTTACACTGTTTTTTCACACGAGTTGGTATTATCGTTGTTTTTAACGCGGTTTTCTACAATAACATGGATTATTTTTTCGTGATTTGGAAGATTATTTGTACGCGCTATCAAATAAGTTTAGTATAATATAATCTAATCTTTTAAACGGGGTACAATCCACCGCGTAAAAAAAGACTCCAGTGTACTGAAAACTGCTAAGCCTTGTTAAAACGCAGAACTCGACCTCCGATTGCTCACTTAATGCTTACTTCTCCAAGCACGATCGTCAAAATTACACTGTGCTACAAATGAAAAAAAAAATGCAAGAACTTCTGAAGTGGCCTAATGCAGGTTGTAGGTCTTGTTGAGTGTAACATTCGCTTATACGAGAAACTTTCCAAACACCCCTAAAATCTGAAGTTATGGTCAAAATACGGTTTTTTAGACCTCAGCGCGTACATTCTTTTAAATCAGTCATTTATCTTCCGATTTTCAATATTTTAGCAGTTTTAGAAAAAGGACAAATATAGCTTTCAAAATATATACAGGTTTGTTCTAATATCAATAAAACAAGTTGAGTTATTTAAGATTGAATCTAAATTTTAAAGATTTTTCAAACAATTTTTCAACTTAATTTGAAATTTGCCGTCTGTTTTTGTAAGAAAAATACTAAAAACTAACACGAATTTTGAAAGCATATTTAATTCTGAATCAAATGAAAGTAGTTCTCTGGAAATTGGTTGATATTTGGCTAAGTAGTTTAATTTTTAAGAAAAGCAGAATTTTTGGCTTTTATCGCACAATGATTTCACGGTGCTACAAATTATGAAAAAATGCAAGAACTTCTGATGTTGGTTGTAGCCTTAATAGTGTTACTTGCGCGTACACTTTCGAAGTTTTTCGATTACCCCAAAAATTTTAATTTATAGTCAAAACCCAGTGTTTAGACCTTAACTCGCGTTTTTATGTTTAACTAAGTTATTTTTCAACCCATTTTCATATTTCCACCGTTTTGGCACGATGAAAAATAGTACTTTCGAAACATATAAATAAATCAGAAGGTTTATGTTATTTTAAAAATTCTCCAACTTCATTCGCAATTTTTCTCACATTTTTTGTTATGAAAGAATTTCAATTGGTGTAGAATTTGGAAAGTTCTTTTCAGTGCCAAACGAAAACAATAGGTGTTGCTAATGGAAATCTGTTATAATTTGGCTGAGAAATGATTTGACGAAAGTTACGATAATGGTGGAAATCATCAAATCATATCTCAGCCAAATTATAGCAGATTTGCATAAACAACACTTGCTGTTTTCGTTTGGCACTAACTGTAATTTTCAAATTCTACAGCAGTTGTGAGTTCATTGCAAAAATGTGTAAAAATTGCGAAAAAGTTGTAAAAATTTGAAAAAAAAACCTAAATTAATCCACCTAGCGGTCAGACTAAGCCTTTCTCATTCAAACTTATTATTTGTAAAGATAGATTTATATGAACGCTTCAATCTAATAAATGTGTATTCACTTTTTGGGTTCTAAAATAATGATGTTGTAATTGAAGTATAAAATATGAAATTTGACGTAATGTAAATGCTCAAGAAATAGCGAAACAAAAGAAATGACTCCTAATTTAGAACAATTCACTCACGAGCGATACCTGGAACATTCAAATGGTACAATACCACATTTAAATTATATTGAGGCCACATATTTTGATCAAAGCAGGAATAGTTTTAAATAGCCTTTAAATTTCTTTTCTTGCTATAACTTTTGAAGCACATATCAAATTGTTATGAAGTTTGTTATTTAAAAGTTTGAGAGATGACTCAATCGTATGACACTAGTTATGTTCAAATAAGTCGTGTAATCTTTGAGATAATAGACTTTCGTTGTTTGATTAACAATTTAATACATAACGGTTGCTTAGTTCGATTATAATCAAATGAAATGGTAACGTATGGGGCAGCCAAACTTTGAAACTACGTGTTAAATCATAATTCATCAGTTAACTCTTAACTAGCTCCTTCATCTGATAAGTTATTGTTGCCCGTTCATCTGATAAGTAGTATTGTATTGATCAAATCGGTTGTGTACTTTCTGAGATAATGAAGTTTCGTGATTTTTACAATTCGGTACATTACAGACGAAGTTACAGTTCGATTACAGCAAAATTCAATAGGGTGTTATAAGTCAGCTAGACCTTTCATATGACACTAATTTCGTGAAAATCGGTCCAGCCATCTCTGAGAAACATGAGTGAGATTAAACACTCTCCAGAACACGTTTCTTTAAATAACTTCTGAATCCGAAGTTCAATCTTAATGAAACTCAAAAGTTAAAGGTTTTTTAAATAATTCGTTCATTTAAAATCAATTTTGTTAAAATCGGTTAAGTAGTTTCTGAGATAATGATGTTTCGTGATTTTCACATTTTTAAACATAACCTCTAAACTAAAAATCCGATTGCAATGAAATTCAATAGGGTCTTATGGGGCAACTAGACCTCTCATTTGCAATTAATTTCATGAAGATCGGTCCAGCCATCTCTGAGAAAATCGAGTGAGATTGGGAGAGCGTTACACATACACACACACACATACACACACACATACACACACACATACACACACACATACACACATACATACAGAAAACGCTCAGCTCGTCAAATTAAGTCGATTGATATACGAGATTCGACCCTCTGGAGCACTTTTATACCTTTGGTTTTTTCAGTGATTGCTATACCTTTCTAGGAGAAATAAAATAATATAAATCATCTTATTTTATTTGGAACTGTTCATCACATATAGGTAAACTCTTTAGACATATTCATATGTTTCAAAATTTTTTTTCAAAGCGATACTTTTTAGCTAAAACAATACTAATTACTAAAAGATGCTTTTTCACCTGGTTCAAATTGAGAACTATAAATGTTTGACATAAACGTATCTGACAAAATACGAAAACCATCTAAAAAAGTTAGAAAATTTCTTGACAGCAGCACAGAACCGGAACAAAAATGCCAAGTTCCTCTCTTCGAACCTTGTTGACCGCACCCATCTTTGCGCTGCCTGTCACTGCCCCTATTGTGAAACTCATTACGGACGAACGAAACGATTCCGCAATCATCACCACCTTGCTAAATGATAGAAATTTAAATTTGGAGAACATCTTTTTGTGCTTGCTTCATCACCGCAAAGAGAGGGCCCCTGTGAAATCGGAGTTCATCTCCAAAGCAAAGCATTGTGGGCAGTACTATTCTGTTATTGACGCGCAGCACGCAACAAGATAAACAATTTGATAGATTTCAATCGCTTCAAAATTATTACGATTTTTCAAAGTTTGTAAAGGTTCGTTTGACCCCGGCTGTCTCTCGCTTTCACAGCACAGCGACACGGCTTCCCAGGTTCATCCCAGGCTAGCTCGTGTAATAAAATATTCAAATAGACAGAACTGGAGTTAATTTCCATAACAATATCAAACAGTCAAGTTGCCAGCGAAAAAAATAAACCACTGAAAAGATCCCCAAGTGGATACCTGGCAGCGCTTCCCGTCGATTGATAGCGACCCAGCCAGAGCGTAGACCCGGTAGGTAGGTACGCCAGGCCAGGCATCGGAGAATAATGTGAAAAATTAGAATAATGAAAATGACTTTTGTTTTCTTTTAACGCTTGCTTATTGAATTTAACTGGAGGAGCTTTTTTATTTTATAATGAAGTTTTGCTACCGCGCTCACACAGAGCCACTAACCATTTACGGGGAAACCGACGGGCAAACAAAATAAACGAAATGAATCGAAATTGTATTTGCCGGAAGCCGGCAGCTTGTGCGATTTGCTTGTTGGCGGTACATAATTCAACAACTTTTCCAATTTCAGGCGCGATGAGAGATTGCAGAATCATGCGCGAAATGGGAGTGCATACACGGTTCAATCGAATCGGAATGGTTCAGTCTGGCCGGAGGACTAACGGCAGAAGTTTGGGCTTACTGGGAAGTTGTTCGAATTAATTCATTATTTGTATAATCCAAACAGTTGTTGAACCATTCTAGCGATTTAAAATTGAAATAATTGCTGCTTGTACTTCGCGTCAAGAACGTTTGTAAAGTGTTGACAAATTAATGCTCTGCAGCAGAGAAACTAGCGTCGTTTACCTCAAAGTCGGATCGCTGCCATGTTTTACGCTAAGCTATTTTTGCCTGCACTCTGCCGCCCTGGCTGTTTTTTTTTTATTTTAGTAGTCGCACCCAGCCTGAGGGCTTACGCACGGTCCTCCATGAGATGACGCGAACGAAGTCAACCTACGATGAATGCATTAGGGAGCGGCGGCGTCTGTTCTCATGCTCATCAAACATGCAATAAAAATTAAAAGCATTTGCTAACGGAGCGCACGTGAGCAAGCTGAGGTTCCACTTAAATCAATAAACTAGTCATAACTCTATTTTCATGTTGTAGGATCCGCGATGGTATAGGATTTTAGTTGCTTTTTTTCTATAACGTGTTGAACGCTGTATCGCTTGTGGAAAACGATGGAAGCATCCAAGATGCCTCCATGTTAAGAGTTATTTTAATTTAGTATCCTAGGTAATTATCATATGCATAAATTATCACGCGTTTATCAACTCAACACTCGCAGCGATTCAACAGTTTTTTATATCGAAGTAATATTATAAGGAATTATAATCATCACTCCTTTCATAATGTTCGATGTATGTTGTAACAAACGAGAAAATTCTCAAACAAACAGTCCAATATTATTGCAGCACTCATTTTGCTGCAACATAAATCGAAAGCTTTCGTCTTCCAATTTGAGGTTTAATAAATTACCTATTTCTCCACATAAAAAAGTGCACAATTAATCAGTGCTGCGGCAACCGAAAACAAACACATTTAATCCTCCATTACTCGCATTGAGTCTTCGATTTTAGAAAGCGCTCTGCTCATATTTCACCCGCTCCTAAGCGACCGAACATCTGCCGCAACCGGATTCCAGCTTGCCCGGATCGTTAGTTGGCGTTTAGCATCAAACTCATAAATTTGTAGAAAATTTGTCAAGGGACAGTTTCCTCCTGAGCGAATGAGCGTACTTTTCAAGTGGCAGAGTGAAATAGTAAAAATCCCTATTATCCTAGTCGCTACGTTCCACCAGCTTGGTTAAACTAGTTCTAAAGTGTAGGCAGTAACACACAGGCCACATTGTGCAGCCAAGATTCGTAGAACTTTTCTTCGGAGTGCTACAAATAGCGCAAGGACTGCGCTGCACTCATGTGTGACTGCACGCCATTGGTCGGATCCTTTGGAAAAGTTGAACTAACTGTGACATTCATTTTGTCCCTGCGGTATACCGAGATCTAATGAAGAAAAGTGGTGCACACTTTGGGAGTGAGAAAAGAAAAAAAAACCGATGATGTCGAAGTTCGTTGCAGCTCGTTTGCAGAGATTATTTATGGTGATCCTTGCAACGCTTTACGTTGGCGGAGCGCATGCGGGCTGGCGTAACGGTAAGGCGTCGAGAATTGTTTCACCGGAAATGGCTCATATGTTCTAATGATTATGCACTTATTTCGAGTTGACTCTTTGGCTGGAGTGCTGCGACTTGCAGTGGTTAAACAGACGCTTAATATGGTTGAAGCTAAATTGTTTACTTATACCAACATACCGACTGTAATAAATTATTGTAACATATTTGAAAGTTTCGGCTCGCCAAAACAATCAAATATGCGCCTGTCATATCTTCGTCTTGATCACCTGTTGAAGCACTGACCTTCTTAACACAGCCAAGATATTCAGCTCAGAGACACGCTTAGAAAATATCATTTGTTTTGCATGTTATTTTTATTTAAATTTATCGGCCCCCGGTGATGGACAAACACATGTGCCTTTCTAATTTATGTAACAGCATGTTCATCTCCCAGCAGCTTAGCCGTTGCTTGTCCACTTCCCCGTTTTCGACTTTATTGCTGGAGAATTTTTAACTTTCGACAAAGGCATCACCGATGAAAACAAATGACTGTTATTAATCAAGCAGATAGTGTTTGTTTTGTTGTGTACAGCCATTGTACCGCTCCGCTGATAGGTCCCTTGGTAGATCGGCTCAACCGTGGCAAACGACTTTCCCTCACCAAACTCGTGTCTACAGATCTTTTTTTTCTAACAAAACGTGGGACATCCAAAGCCAGCCATGCACCATTTCCAGAAAGGGTGTGTTTCAAGTACGATCGTTCACGGATGCGAACGTTCTGGACCACTTCAGCTAAACCCATTCATGTCTCCTGACTGTAGCAATGCAGTTATGCGCTTCTCTATTTTAGACTCCCAATAGGACACATACAAAGTCGAGCGAACGATTCCTATCTCAACTCGATCTTGGCCCTGAGATTCTGAACTTGCTCAATTATGCTGCTACCTCTGCCGGCATTTCGTTGCAGCCCGCGCTGTTAGGATTCAAATAACCATAAATTACCGAAAATTAAATAGACGAACGTACACGGGTCTTCACTTTGGTTGTCGGCGGGAACGGCCGACGCGTGAAAGGTATAACCTTAAAAATTTACATTCTATGTTCGAATGCAATAAGGGGCTAAGTGGTGCATGTGAGAAGAATGGGATCAAATTACTTCTGACAAATTTTCCTACACGGGAGCTGCGGGAAATTCTTCGATCGTAATTGGTGCTTTGTTTGGCTACTGTTGTGAGTCGTTGAACTTTAGTTATCATCTTAAAAATCATTTGGTGAACAATATTCTAAAAATTGCAATGTATGAAATACAATGTCGACTGCCAGATATTAGAGCAGTATCCAATATGAAAGAAAAACTTCCTAGAAAATATTTTTTTTTTTCAAATTATAAAAAAATCAGAGTTATTTAAGTGTATTCTTTAGAAGTTAAGTAGTTGGGAGTAATTTACGGAAAAAGAAATATTCTCAAGATGCACATTGAAAATATAAAAGCAAGTGCATCAAATATAGGAGCTGTTTTTATTCTCTCATTAACAGAAATGTCAAACTTTGCTCAAAGAATAAACTTTCGATTTACGAACAAATTTTTAAACCAGCAATGCTTTATGCTGTACCGATCTGGTCAAGGTTTTGTTAAACAATGACAAAATGAAAGATTATAGGTTTTTACCCATTTGTGTGAATTTTACTGCTCAAAGCCTCTAATATATTTTCAGAGATTTAAACAAGTTTGCTCGTAAACATGATAAAACCGGCGAGCCAATTCTATGCGAACTCTAACGTAAATTGACGCGTTTTGGTAATGTCTAGGGGCACCAAAATTCACAGGAATGGTTAAAAAGCCATAATATTTCTGCAGTAGCTATTTTGAGCTTCAGGGTAGCATTTTTTCATTTTCGTAGACCAGTTATGAGTTATAAACAAACCTATTCATAAAAAAAACTTCGGTTTGTTTCAAGGTAGCAATTTCGGACCAATCCTGTTAATTTTATTTTTAAATGATTATACGCACCTACGTACCACAAATTGTAGTATCGAAATGTATATATTAGGGTGGGGAATCGTTATATGAAAAAAAATGAAACTTGATAGCAGAAAGCCAGAACCAAGTTTTTTTCGTTCTATTCAGGGCCCCAAACAATCCTAAATTTATCGGAAGTCAATTGGTTTAGTCTTCGCTTGGCGCATTGCATTTCAAATTTATATGGTGATTTGTATGGAAAAGCCAACGTTTTTGCATTTTCCATTCTAAAGAGCTCAAAGTGGCTCAAACCATAGGTTTCATGACTTCAAACGGTAGGTTTTTTGATGCCTAACATCTTGGCCGAAGACTTCAAAGAGCTAGGGTGTCCCAAAAAAATACTGGAGCTGTTCAAAGTTGAGTATGTCGAAATTTATTTTGCAAATCATTTTTTCTGCCAACACTGCCAGTGTACCGGCGTTAGTCAGATTTCCATCAGAAGTAACCTCTGAAACACGTTGTAGATTTTACCTACGCCTAGAATATTGACCTGAATTTGTTTGTTTGATCCAACTGAGTGCATAAATTAGTTACGACAGGTTATTTCTGATGGGAATTTTACAAACAAGATTTTCTGCATTTAAATCGACATACTTAACTTTAAACAGCTATTGCTCTTCTTAGGGACATCCTAGTTCTTCAGTGCCTTCTGCAAAGTTGTTAGGCATCTAAAATACTATACTTTTACATAATGTAGTGCATTATTAGATCATTATTGAGCTCTCTAGAAAGGTAAATGCAAAAAGTAGGTTCTCCCATATAAATTTTTATACAAATTTGAAATGCAATGCGCCAAGCGGAGACAATACCAATCAACTTTCGGTAAGTTTAGGGTTGTTTGAGGCCTCAAAAGGAACCAAAAAAATGGTTCTGCAAAATCGATCACTTTTCCCCACCTTAGTGTATATCCATCTCGAGACAAATCCAAATACAATTCGAGCTGGAGATACGTTGGAGCGTATATAAGTCGGGAAAAGATCTAAGTGTTTATCTGAGTTTAAAACTATCCATTCGACAGCATCAACTAATTTTGATTGATAAAGCGAACTCGAAAGCTGTTTTTCCTGTCTTTTGTCTAAGACTGATTCCTGATCATTGTTGGATCAGCCTAGCGTTAATTCCCGAGCGAGACCTCCGTTACCCGCTTGCAAGAACTGAGAATTACCAAAACTAACTCCTGCATTCGATGAGTAAGCCATTCAACGAATACTTGTCTTTGACGTAGAATTACGGTTTGCAGCAACATAGGGGTGCAAATTGAAAATCCGAAAACAACGAAAACGTCAAAAAATTAATGGATTTTTTTCATCCTTTCAGCAAGCGAACGAATAACTAGTTGTGTTTACATAAAAATGCGGAAAATTGTGACTTTGTGTGCCTAATATTGTACTATTGAAAATTGTAAAGTCTTTTTAATGCCTATGGGTCATTCCATACGAAGTGTACATGCCACTTGGACACGACCATCACAGATTTTGTTCAAAGTTGGGGGAATTATTCATCTACTGTCTCTTTGGAAAAATCCCAATTTTGGTGTCGATTGGAATACCCCCCGCTCTCCAGGACCCTCCTCTTCATTGCAAAGTCACGCAATTTTTGTCAAAAAACTCTTTTTTCTTATTCTTACAATTCATAGACGTAAGATGTCCGAAAAATACCGATAGATGATTTTTGAAGAAAATTAACCAAGAAATCCAAGAAAAAATATAAGTTTTGACGGAAGTGTTGCCAGATAAATTATTTTTGTATTTGAAAACTCAATTTACATTTTTCGTCAAATGCAGCCATTTTGATTTTAAATTTGATCATTTCGTCGTGTTCCTTGGAAAATTTTACATAAGAAACAACTATCATCCCGAGGTATTATGAGCCATTCTCGAGATATAACATTTTTACGAAAAAAGTTCTAAATTTCGTAATTATTTTATTTTATAATTTATAGACGTAAGACACCAGAAAAATAATGATAGGTGAATTTTGAGGGAAATAAACCAAGGAATCCAGAAATAATATTGTTTTCGCCCGGAAGTATTTCCAGATAGATTATTTTGGTATTTTAAAATAACATTTCCATTTTTCGGCCAATGCTGCTAATTTTATTTTAAATTTGATGGTTTAATCATGTTTTTCAGAAAATTTTACGTAATAAGCACTTACCACTCTGCGGTAATATGAGCAAATCTTGAGATATAACATTTTTACGAAAAATTAATTACGAAATTCAGAACTGTTTTCGTAAAAATGCTATATCTCGAGATTGGCTCATATTACCACGGGATGATAATCGAAATCGAAATCATCAAATTTGAAATAAAATCAGCTGCATTTGCCGAAAAATGCAAATTTAGTTTTAAAATACAACAATAATCTATCTGGCATCACTTCCGGTCAAAAATAATACTTTTACTGGATTCGTTGGTAATTTTTCTTCGAAATTCACCTAGCACCATTTATCCGGGTGTCTTACGTCTATAAATTGAAAAAAAAAATAATTACGAAGTTTACAACTTTTTTCGTGAAAATGTTATATCTCGAGATTGGCTCATATTACCTCGGAATGATAGTTGTTTCTTATGTGAAATTTTCCAAAGAACGCGATGAAATGATCAAATTTATAATAAAAATGGCTGCATTAGCCGAAAAATGTAAATTTAGTTTTCAAATACAAAAATAATTTATCTGGCAACACTTCCGGCCAAAACTTATATTTTTTCTGGATTCCTTGGTTTATTTTTTTCAAAAATCATCTATCAGTATTTTTAGGACATCTTACGTCTATGAATTGTAAGAAAAAGAAAAAAAGAGATTTTTAACAAAAAATACGTGACTTTGCAATAAACAGTGGGGTCCCACAGAGTGGGGGGTATTCCAATCGACACAAAATTTGGGATTTTTCCAAAGTGATAGTAGATGAATAATTCCCCCAACTTTGAGCAAAATCTGTGATGGTCGTGTCCAAGTTTGTGCTTTTTCGTGGTCACTTCGTATGGAATGACCCATATTTCGATATAATATGCATATTTCGACTAATTGAAGCTGGAAGACAGACCATCTAACTATCAAACGAAACAAACAATCCCTACTTTTCTTCCCCAGCACAGACGATATAAAGATTTGACTTTATACCTTGTCACTAACGATTTTACTTTGTTGTTGTTGTTATTGTTTTGCTCATTTGAGTGTACAACGACACGCCCACCGAGTCTATAACCCTCGGTAGTCACGTAGAAAAGCTAGTATGCACAAATTCAGTCTTCTCTCTGTTGCATGAGGATGATTACCTGGAAAGTAGATCGATTAGCAGCAAGCAGAGCTGCGGCAAATTGTAGCGCAGTGGGCGGATATTTCAAATATAATATGTTTGTATGATTTTTGCTGTACCGCTCATTCGATAGCCGAAGGACCAGTAGAGGAAACTGGCAAACTGGTGATTGGAGACCTGTGCTATGATTTGTATCTCCCATCTGTGTGGAAAGCATCGTCATACAGCCATGCCTTTAAAACTGCTTAACATGTTCGAACCTGACGTTGTTTGCTTGCGTGTAGTGTGTAAATGAATAATAAACAAGAGCTACAAAAGTGGTTTTAGGGTCGTAATGTCTTGAACAAAGTTCTACCAATAAGTATTTTCAATTTTAAACAAGTTATATTTTCGTGATAAATACACTAAAAAGTGAGAAATGAATTTCACTTTTTTTAATTTCCCATATAAAATTCCATTTTGTTCGGCAAAGTTCTGAAGCGTTTTGTAATAAACTACATTGAGTAAAATATAAATAAAATTCTTTACAATTTTACAATGTTCTACAATGTTGTTTACTATAAAAGAACACACAAACAATTTTTTATCTCTCATGCTTCTTTAGTTATTGCAGATATTTTCTTTAAACTGGACGAGCGTACGCGTTGAAAAAATGATTTTTTTCGGATGGTGATAAAAAAAATACCTAAGACAGATAATTGAGCTTGAGAAATTTTCCATGGAAGGTGATTATGTTAGCTTACTCGCAAAAAAAATCTACACCCTTGTGTGTGGCCTTCCGGCAGTTATTCGGAGTATTCACCATGGCGGAAGTAAACGTGTAGGCATGTTTTTTTAATTCTTTATTCGTTTTATTTATGAGTGAATTGATTATCTTACGTAAGAAAAACATTGTTATTGCAGTTGTTTAAATAACCATGTTCATAAAAGTGAGGACGGAGAAATTCATAAAAAGAAAATTACGGAAGGACGATTAACTCGAATTAAGGACAGAAGAGGAAACGAAGTATTGGGCTTGCTTCAGGATGGCAAAACTAAAATAAAAATCTATGTATGGTGGCAGTAAGATCTGACTAGGGAGGAGGGGGATATCGAAAAATCTTACGATGTCTTACAAGGGAGGGAGGGAGGTTTGAAAAAGTGGAAACATATGCTTACGTAATTGCTGAACGGCCCCCAAACGATCGCTATGAATAGTGAGCCGACGCCAGGTACGGCCAAAACACCGCGTCTTCGTCCTTATTGTATTTCTTGATGAACGACGCAACTTCCGGAGGGCACTTTGCACTATAAGCTTCCCCCTTCACGGCCAGTCCTGAGCAACAGGAGGGCAGCTGTAACATTCCCTTCTCTCTAATTGTCAGCCACAGCAGCATCTTCTTGGGGAACTTGGTGTGTGAAAGAAACTTCACCTTGGTGCCTTGGTCCTTCGTGGGGAAGTAAAATACAAAGTGCCCTGCCAGCCGTTGCCATCCAGGGTGAGACAGGTCTCGTCGTCCATCACCACAGTCACGTCGTGATTTGCCAGAAAAATCGATTTGATCATCTTATCCAGGCGTCTTTGCCTGCAGGTCCGAGACTAGTGAACTGGACTACTGCTTCCTGACTTGTATGTCCATGTTCGCCAGGCACTTTTGCACTGTTTGGCCGATGGCACTAACCTCCCAGTCAAGCGCTCGCAGAGATGTAGCCACATTTCTCTTGGTCTTCCTCTTTAACATCTTTTGGAGCTTCTTGTCGCTCATGGTCGTCGGCCGTCCGAAACCGAGCTTTCTTTCAATGCTCTACTTGTAGTCCAATAGTGCCAAGATGTTGTAAATGCCGAAACGGGCGTATCCGGGGTCCACGAACTGCCGCACGATGTCCTTTTTCGATGCAACGGGGTACCGTATTTTGGACGCACATAGCTTCACTGTTTTCGCCATCACGGTTAGAGTTCGACTGATAGAGCTATCAATTTTTTTCCTGCTGACTTATGTGTTAATATGAATAATGCCGAATGCGTAGTTTCGTCAGTGCGTGGAAAGCTAAACCTATGAAAAATCGGCAATTTTCGTCCATTTTTTTAGCGCAAACGTTAAGTCATCGCCAAACCACCTGTATACACCGTGTATCCCGATCAAACGATTATAACAAACGGGTAACACAAATATATCTAAACTTGATAGAAATAGCAAACCCTGTAACATTCTCGATATGTCAGAATGATGAAAAGTACAGAATTATATCAGATTCTGCTATCATACACTTAAATGTTCAAAAGTGTGTTTTTTAAAGCATATTTACAATAATAGTTTGTTATTCAATCAACAAAATATTGTACATTCTAACTAATTCCGATCTTCTTCTGCCAAAAACCTTACATAACCAGCTATAATTTGTAATAATCAGTAAATAATTTTGATAAGAATTTTGATTTTTTAACTTTTAACAAGACCAAGTTTAAAACACACATTGCGGGTTCAAGTCCCGTCGGAATGCGGTATATTTTTCCAAATCTGTATCATATTTCCAGTCCGCTTATTCGCTCTCTCTACTGCTCATACTGTCTGCTTAATGAAATTTAAAACACAAGTTGATACAAAAAGTTCGTAACAAAATATTAAAATTTGTTATAATCCTGATATTTTTGATTGAATAAAATATTGTAGAAAATCGCTATTAAAAGTTGTATTGATTTTAAAGTAAATTATATATCATTGAAAAATTGTAGGAAACCGCTACAAAAAAATAAAATACTTGATTTCAGAGATATTCTATGGTAAACTCTACAAAAGTTCTTTAAAAAAGGCAGATAGAAGCAAAAGAAATTCGATAAAGTTGTTTCTTGGAAAGGGACCAGAACTATGCCAAACTAAGTAGAGTTCTACCTTTGTTATACAAAACAAAGGTTATAAAATCGGCCGAAAAACGCAAAATAGATCCAAGATCCGGAGGGCCGAATCGTATATACCATTCGACTCAGCTCGACGAACTGAGCAATGTCTTTTCGTGTGTATGTGTGTGGGTATGTGTGTGTATGTATGTTGTCTGTATGTATGTGCCGCAAAATACTAACGCACCTTTCTTACAGAGCGCAATATCCGATTTTGATGATCTTATACGCACACGAAAGCTACTGTTATCCCCCAGAATGCTACCGAGTGGATTTTAGATTAGTGGCTTAGATTTTGAATTATTGATCAAAGAGTATTTTTTTTATGAGACATTTAACTTTTAACGCAAAATGAATGGCACGGAGGGCCATATGTTGTATACCAATCGACTCAGATCGACGAACTGAACAATTTCTGTATGTATGTGAATGTGTGCCTGTATTTATGTATGTGTAAATATGTTGTTCATATGTGTAGTATATCAAAATCGAACAAAAAAATAACAAAAAAAACACCCTTTTTACAGAACGCGTATTCCGATTTTGATGTTCGCATACTCAAATGAAAGCCCCGGAGCTCTGTGAAAATCATACTGAGTGTGATTTTTTATTGGTTACTTGAACTGTAGAGTTTTGACCAAAGTATATTTTAGACATGGGATATTTTACTTTCTGGGTAATTTATCTCTCTCTCCACGCTTTTCTTCTTCTCTATCCCTCTTTTTTCGTATCGCTATTTTTTTCTCAAAGGAAATCAACAATCATCGACAACTTTGCATAATTTTTACACTTTTCGTAGTGCGTCTCAACTGGTGTAAATAAATTAATTTTAGAGCAAATTGCAATGCTTACTAAGCTTCTTTTCTTGCTTGTGAAGCTTCCGTCCACACTTGCTTAAAAATATAAGGGGAATAGGGGCATAATGAGCACCCTAACTTGGGTGCTGATTTAAGCATGGAAAACCACGAAAATTTTAAGCTGTCTTCAGTGCAAAACTTGATTTAACTATTTTTTATTAAAAATACACTATTCACAAATCGAAAAGTTTATCGTATATCGGTGAAAAACACAAATTAGATTTATGCATCAAAAACTAGCAATCAGTAGATGTGTGGGGCACAATGAGCACCCCACTGGGGCATAATGAGTACCCACGGGGTATAATGAGCACTCTTATAGAACATATCTTGAAACTGTGTAGAAGTACAATTAATGGGCCAACGTTTGTCGCGAGAAGCCGTGATACTTGGCGGCTTATTTCGTGAATGTCCCGTCGCGCCTTCTGGTGGCCAATTCTGCCTGCAGTCCCTTTTTCTGACCGATTCGGTCTCAAAGATTTTCTAAAATATGTTCGCACCATCACCGTAAACAAACACTGACTATGGAAACAGACAAACTCACAAGTCTACTGAGATAAATTTCACGTAAGTTTATGTGACAAGGTGTGCTCATTTCACCCCACCTAAAGGTGACCATTTCGCCCCTATCGAATTAGTTAAAGTTAACATGAGATTTGAACACTAATTATAGCTTAAAATCAAAACTTCAATGATGGTGAAATTTGGGGTACGACCCATACGTCATATTGATGTGTCTACATACTTGATTGAGCCATTTAAACGACCGTAGAAGCTTATTTTGTAGTGCGCAATAATAATATTTTTTCCAACATCCGGGAACCAAGTTGATTTTTTCAAATTATTCCCATATTTTAAACAGACAAATCACTTTTGTTCTACATAAAGAGATACTGTAGTAACTACGGAAGAGT
Organism: Wyeomyia smithii; assembly: GCF_029784165.1. Classification (NCBI taxonomy): domain Eukaryota; kingdom Metazoa; phylum Arthropoda; class Insecta; order Diptera; family Culicidae; genus Wyeomyia; species Wyeomyia smithii. Next base: position 215,274,026 of record NC_073695.1, read on the forward strand.
TTCACATACTACATTGTATTAAAAAATGCGTAGTTTCGCATAAAAGAGGGGTGCCCATGTCGCCTCGTGTGCTCATTATGCCCCTAATCCCCCTATATTAAATTGTACGTAGAACTCAGATTTGCGAAGAATGAGAAGCTTTTACAGCTTTCGGGAAGCATTGAAGCAAAATCCTTCATTTTCAGATTATGCATTTGAGATAGAATTGAATTGACAACTTTCGTCAATAGTTATATTTTTTTCCTTTGTAATGCTGATCTGAGGTTAGTAGAAGTTTGCTTCAATTCGTAAAAAAGACTTGATGCTGATTCATAATTCTAGGTCCTGCGGTTTCTGAAAATAATGCGAATGTGGTATTCAAACCTGGATTATGGGGAATTAAAAAATTAGAACAGCCTCGAACTAACATACATATTTCCTGTTCTAGGATGAAATCAGCATCTTTGTTATCTATTACTATTTACTGTTTCTGTTTATTTGATAAAAAATTTGTTGCTTCTATCCAGCATTTAAAAATTGGTTCTCGATGGAAAAAATAAGACTCATATACTCCAGTTATAACATCCATAATATTTGCGTAAACCATGTCAAGCTATAGTTCAAAGATCGTTTTTGGTTCACCTTCTGAAAATTATCTTTTGAATTCATTTTATTCATAATTGAAATTGGATTTACGTTGCTATATGATTTGTGATTTACTGGCCCAATAAGTTAACAATTATAGTTAGTATAACAAAGGTTTCTGCACCACTAGGTGGATTAATTTAGGTTTTTTTTTGTAGAAATTAGAAAAATTAAATTAGTTTATAACTTTTACTTGGATCAATCACAAAAATGTAACTTTTATAAAATAAAGAGTAATAAAAGAACTTTGCTGGAGACACTTTAATTCCAGAATCAAGTTTTTGGGTCAAAATAGTTTCGAAAGCGTTCTTGCAGCTTCTGAAAAGAAGTACAGTGTGTGCCGACCTATTGATAGCATCAGTCAGTTCGATTGAAATCAACAAAATCGTTTGCTGGGAAATGCCTATGTCTGGATTGAATGCAGCCTAATTTATACTTGAATATTGAAATGGTTTGGTCTACATATGTCTGTAGATTTTGTAGATACCTATCTGTTAGTAAATTAGTGTATTATTTGAATGTAAGCCTTCAAAAATACAGTGTTTTGCTTAAGTGAACATCATTGTAGAACATTGAAAAAATATAAGAAATCACCGTGAAAAGTTATGTAGAAAAAGTAAATTTTAACGAACATTTTATAGAAAACTCCACAAAACCCATCAAAATAGACAGATAGAAGTATGGTGTTCTCGGCAATGTTATATCCTAAAATATTTATGCAAAATTATTTAAAATTGTTCAATTGAAGCAGTTATCATTTTATTAAAGTACTTGTTCCCATTTCAAAGAATTTCAACGCTTTTTTATCACTTGGAATAAATGTGGAACTGCGGTCACATATTTAATAAATTATTTACAAATTTTTTAACGATATGCTTGTTGACGATTATAGAGTTGACGAAAAACTAATGTACTTCGCGTACAACGCTTGCAAATAACAAATGAGGAGCAGCGCAATCCTCTTTTTCAAATTTCATCATTCTATCATTTACATGCTTTTTAATTACTACCTCCTAACATAACTAATCTAATAACAGTTAAAACACATATGACGGGAATTCAGACATTGAAAATATGGTTGTTCGTATGGGGTGCGTATGTGTAAACTGTAACACGTTACATCGCAATTCCGTTCAATCGAATCTGCCAGCTACATTATCTGGTCATGGCAAAGGATGTAGAGTCAAGAAAACGACAAAGTCGTTTCTTGAATTCTTCTTCAATTCGCGGTTGGTCGAATTCATCATCCGCTGCGTGATGTAAATTATGTACGTTGGTGTTGGAGTACCTGCGTCTTCTATAGTTGGCAATCCACAATGGAGAGAATTGAACAAGCTTTTACCCGGCGTCGCTATTGCAAAAGGAAGTGCTCTGATGAACATCCAAGTTGTACGAACACATATCTTCAACTTAAGCAGTACAAACGAGTCTTTTCCTCTAGAATTTCAATTTTGATATACCATAATAATCCAGCAGGATTAGGTTTCTCCCATGCTGTTTTGTTTTTTATAATTTATCTACAACTGTTTTCCAGCAACCTTAAATATTGCTTTCGAATAACTTAATGTTTATTAAACAACATTTTTCTTCAAGGTTTTCAATTAATTATTAAAAAAGAGACTTGGAAGAGAATTAATACAGAAATTTACCGTTTCATACCATCAAATTATTTAGCCGCAATAGAACGCATTCCCAAATTTATTGCTAGAAATATAATGAGATAATACAGGCAGTCGTAGCTCTACGTTAAAGCACGTGTCTAATTAACAACCGCTCTAGCAATTCTATGAATTTAGAGAAAACTAAACTGTTCCGGAATAAGCTGCTTCAACGGATGGTACACGGTTTCCTGAGGAAAAAATGATGGTGTTATTTTTTATGAAAATACTATATTTCAACGCGAACTTGTTTCTTTTCGCGTGGGTGAGTTTGCAACAGTAGCTAGTTGTAGCAGTAGGGGAAAGTAGGTGAAGACGGACACCCTAAGGTTTAATCTGAATAATTACTTAGGTATTGCTATTTAGATCGCAGTAGTCATACAAATTGAAACTTAAGGACATTTGTTTTCATAATCATTTTTGGTTTTAGTGAACTTCCTCCAAGTTTTATGTAATTTGGGTCTTCAAAAATAATACTACAAATTGCTGTTTTTTGTCATGGTTGGGAAAGACGAACACTTGGGGTGGGTAAGATGGACACTACGAAGCTAAAGGTGGACACTCACAAAAACAGATGTAGTACGTTAAGTATTCTTTTGATTTATGTGTTAAGTGATGGCCATACATTACTCTACGTTATTAGAGTCCATCTATACATCACGTGAACAGTTTGAGAGGATGGGTTTCGATGAAGGCGAAAATTCTCCGCCTATATGGCCTGTTCTAACTGCTAAATGATTAATATCTACTGGTTTCTCTCGCGGGTGTACTTTGTGAACATCTGTAGTACACAACAGATGCTACATGTGAAAATTCTTGGAAAATCCGTATGTCCATCTTTCCCTACCTTAGTGTGTCCGTCTTGCCCGACCTGGTTGTAAATTTTTCAAACGATCGTAGCTCTTCATCGGAACATCGAAAATCTGCTGGATTTTCACTAGGAAACCGAGGAAAGACTACTTAATCACTTTACTATTGTGAACAAATGAAAACACGTAAGTTTCACGAGTTTTTCACTATTTTCTGTGGAATAAAAATTACATCAAATTGCGCGTTCACGAAAATATTCTTTGTTTTACTTACAAATTTGACAGTTTGCTTGCTGAAAACCGATAATGCAACTCAAAAGCATTAACACACTATAAAGAAGGTATTCGCATCACTCAACTATCATAATACATTTTAGTTTGTGAATTATTAAAAGTGTCCATCTTACCCGCAGTGTCCGTCTTTACCTACTTTCCCCTACTGGAAAAATGTTTATGTGTCATGTGTGGACATTGTAGTAGAACATGTTTAGGGGAAAGGGGGGCAGTTTCGGACAGAGCTTAAAAAACAAATGGTGCGATTTCCAACCAAACTAATAATATAACTAAGTTGGCAGCCCGTCCCCCGACAGCTGTCATATAATTTGACAACTCTTGCTTGTTTATTACTAACGAAAACAACACAGTGCTATTCATCATTCATGTTCTCAACTGTTCAAGCTTAAAGTTGTAAGTATTTCCCTCATTTCTTTGTGAACGATTCAGAAATGTAAGTACACCACCTCAGTTCGTAAATCGTAACTAATATGCAATGAGAAAACGTGATCACAACGGGGAAACAAACATCTTATTTATTAGATAAAATTAAGATTTGTCTTCGGTGGTGGTGAGGCACACTCGGACACCTATCAAATTTGTATTTGATTGTTGTTTTCTAAAAAATATCGATTTAGTCTGATTCTCAGTCCTAAAAATGGTTCGGAAAAAAGGAAAACCGATAGAGCAACCATCAACGAAGATGAGGTGGGAAGAGTTTCTAACGGAACAATGTCTTTGAGACACGCTTCTGATACCTGCGGAATTAAAAGACGCACCTTGGTCTGTCGTCTGAAAAATCATAGAAAAGAAAAAACGGGAAAAACAGAGCGCTTCTCGTCCAAATACTCAAATTAGCAAGTATTTACGAACGTGGAAGAAACATTGCTAGAGAAATATTTGATCAAAAGTTACCATATGAATTATGGGTTAATGCACCAGCAAGTGTGCCAAGGCGATTGGAAAATTGTTCCTCAATGTTCTGGAACACTTTAGGGAACATCCATAAATGACGTAGCATTCGACGGAGGACGGGAAAGTCTGCGGGGGAGAAGGGTCAAGCCAAGCTACGTAGCAAACATGGAACTGAGAAAAAAATGGGTATTTTCCTAATTGTGCTTCTTTCTCACTGTTTTGTCTGTTTAGGGTTAATTTTATTACCTGCTTGACTTTTCTTGTTCATTTATTATACAAGGTATGATTTTGATAATAGAGTTTGCAAAAAAAAAAATGTCATGGTGGGGGAGGGTGTGGTGGGTATTGTGATTAAACTACGTAATTACCTAGAGGGAAGTCTGACTTCATGACGAAATGCTACGATGGGGGAGGCGGGTGTCAAAAAACCCTAGAAAGCTACGTGATTTATGGATGTTCGCTTAATAAGAATAACAAGAAAGCAGCGTAAGTGCACAAATTTTGCTATTGCTCGATAATCAAGAAAGTTGTTGAACCTTGAACCAATAAAATATTCCCGAGTAAATGACAGTTCTTGTATCCTTTCCCCCTCATTGTCAGTTTGCTCTGTTTTTGTTTTAAGAGTTAAATTTGAAATAAAAGAATAAGTTTTAAGGTTTGTAGTGCATCTGATCTCAGTGTCTGCTTATATGGAAGAAATAGTTGAAAAACACCAAATTTTCATTAATCTAGAAAAGTTTTTCTTCACTGTCCAAAAGTGCCCCAGTACTGTCCGAAACTTCCCCACACACGGGGCACATTCGGATAAAAAAGGAATTTTGAAACATTCAAATAAACCAATCAAAATCGCATCAACGCTAACACGCTTATATGATACTCTGATGTCCAAGTAACAGTCAGGATGAATTCAAATTTTTTTCTAAGTTAATTTTTTTCTAAGTTAAGTTAACAAAAAAATAATAAAAATCAAGATAGAAAAAGGGTCCGAAACTGCCCCCCTCTCCCCTAAATAAAACGTGTTTGGCCTATATAATATCGTATGAAAAATCAAAACATGTGGCGCAAAAATACAGTTTCACTGATCTGAAAATTTACACAGTTTTTATCGATCTATTAGCAACACGAAAAGTGCACTGCACTGATGTTTACTTTTTGTCCCCCCTAATGTTCATTGGAAAAAGTAGCTTTTAGCAATTTTTAAATGTTATGTTATGTTTATATTATAATAAATACGTCAATTAATAGAGTATAGGCTCTATTATCATCAGGTTTGTCCTATTATCATCAGGGGGTAAATGATGTTCTAAAACTAAATAAATAAAAGAGCAAACCATAAAAAATGTGAATAAACAATTAAATAAATACAGTTTTCTGAGATTTTAATAAAACATGGGCAAAATAGGATATTCTTGATAATTAACGGAACATTTCATTTTAAGATTTGGAGCAAACCTACGTCGAATGACCTTCTAAATTATTTCTCCAATCTCCTTAATGACCTTAAAGAGAATGGGTCGCTTAAGGCTCAGAACGTTTTTTCCAAATTTTCTAATATGAATTGATGGTTGCAGGTGTTTAGTCCAATTTGACTCTTATGTCATATATGTTAACCTATATTTGAGTCGTTGCGGAACAAAGTGGTCTATGTGTTCAACGGATTCTTTGAAACAAAATGATCTAATATAAAGGTTATGAAGTGGTTTAACATTGGGATACATAAAATTAATAGTTTATTTGCGAAATCGGTGATTTTATCTCACCAATGTACATAGACCACTCTGACTTCATCTATATTTTACTGGAATCCTCGTATCGTTTCGGAACAGAATGGTCTATGTACATAAACATAAATAAAAATGACGTTAACTCGTATAGAATGGTCAGTGTCACATGTTATATGATGTACATGGGATGTCACATGTAACATGTGACGTGTAACATTACATGTAACACAACATGTTACATATTACATGATATTCGAGATGTTACATTTTTCGTGTTACATTACGTGTAACATGTTACACGTAAAACCGCGAAACGCTTAATGAAAGTTGCTAATATTTTGTCAAAATCATTTGCAACATTCTTTGAAATGATACTAATCAATATTTGTTGGTTTGAAACATTCCTGGACGCATTATAAAAGTCATGTCACATGTAACATGTGACGTGTAACATTACATGTAACACAACATGTTACATATTACATGATATTCGAGATGTTACATTTTTCGTGTTACATTACGTGTAACATGTTACACGTAAAACCGCGAAACGCTTAATGAAAGTTGCTAATATTTTGTCAAAATCATTTGCAACATTCTTTGAAATGATACTAATCAATATTTGTTGGTTTGAAACATTCCTGCAACTTCATGTTATTTCAACGCTATATTTAGGGATATACGCATCTTCGCGTTACAAACACCGAAAAACAATTAGTATAAAATTGAATATAGTTAATTGAGCGTCTACCTTCGTAGTTACTTTTGTAATTGAAAACCGTTTCGAATGCGAATTGTTAAAATCCTTTGAGAGTTGCATTTATTAATATTTATCACATCTTCAGGAGCCAAAATATCTAATATGATTCTCATAAGCAAAGTGCACAATAACAATTTTCAAAAATAGATCCTCTTCCGAGACACTTCGCCTAGTCACTCCAGAAGCTAATTTGTTCAGGGGATAATACATTCGACTCCCAAATGCAAGCTGTTGGCTGCCACCAGGTCGACCACTTGAACGGCAACGACAGGATGTAATTTGGTGTGCGCATGGGAAACCCTTACTAGCTGTATGGTGAACGAAATTCGATTACCAGCGATTATGGCATGTTGTAGAGAAAAATTCGTTTTCCCGTGTTTTTCCTTCGCGTGCGCGTTCGATGAAAAAAATGACACTGTGGCACAGTTCTATGCGCTGAATGCGGGTTTCCTAGCGACATCATCATCGTGTCTCCAGCACCGATCAGGGGGAAAACAGTTTGCTGCATAGCGATGACTACGACCCGAAATTAAGCTTCATTTCCGCTCACATGATGACGTTCGACCGAATGTGTTTGTTGCGACTGCAACCCACCGAGCCAAACAACAAGTGTGAAATGCACGAGCAACTGGTTTCCGAATCTGAGCTATTGGCTGTCGGACGTTTGTTCGGCTGCCAGAACGGATATTGAAGTGCTGCTAAATTAGGATGTGAACTAGTGACATTGCTCTAATTTCTCCCAAGAGGAACGAGAAAATCCAATCATGTTCTGTTTTAGGTGTTCGGTTTCCTGTTGCGTTGCACCAGCAAAGTGCCTTGATTGGATAGATTTATGTGCAAACGCCACCCGGAGGCAATCTGCGATGGCAAACAGTGTGCGTTATGGACTTTTTAGCTGGTGATTTTTCGTGGAAGTGAGCTGCGAGCTGCCATTTGATGCTAAATGTTTTGTTTTTGAGGTTCTTTTCTCTTTGACAAAAAGGCAAATTATTCACGCCACAACTTTACAACATCATTTCTAAAAGGTCGTTTGTGGTGCTTTTTCAAACACAGAAATAGAACTCCTTTCCAAATTTCAGTTTTCAATCTTCTGTTTTTCTAATCCAAAATGTCAGTTTATAATTCCCAGGATGATTACACTAAGTGAGAAAGCTAATTACTTTGGCAGTCATTTGTCTTCGGGACCCCTCTGCTGGAGCGATATCAGTTGTTGATTTTCAACAAAGCAGGAGGATCGTTCTAACTTGTTGTTTTATTTTTATTCCAAAGCTGTTTTGGAACACATAACTCATCACATCTTTTTTCTATTTTGTTATTCATCCTGTGTTATAGCCATCATGATCCAATAATATTTTTAGTTCACACGTTTGGGGATTAAATTTCCAAAGGTGACAATTGTAGAGAGTGTTGAGTATGTTAACGTTAACCAAATGTCCCAAGTTTGAACTAAAATTAAGTGTTAAATATATGGCTAGAACAAGTTCAAATTGTAATAAACGAGATCTAGCCCAGGTTGTTATTGTAGTTAGTCATCTTCCACCAGCAAAAGCAGTAGGCAGTAATAAATGAGCTGGAATGATCGAAAAAATCATCGTCTCTTTTTCTCCTACGAATGAAGCCACTCCTTTATAGTATCTATAAAATTAGTCAAACTAAATGGGAACAACTAGCAGCAGCTACCAGGGAACGGTTTCAGTTCCTTCGATCCGGAAACCAACTGCCTGCGGATTTCGGCTAGAAAATCAACGAAGCTGGGAACTGTTGCCTGCCGGGACAAATTAACTTTCGGCAATTAACGAAGAAGGTATTTTGCAGCCCGGTATAAGCCGTGATAATCAAGCACCTTTCCCTTTTTTGGGGAAGTGCGCGCGCAAAAAACGACTTACCGTAGATGGGCTTTATGTTTATCGCCAATCTGTTTCGTCTCCTCCGGTACGAGAACTAAGGAATCAACCGGAGAGGCTCCGGGAGTACCGAACGACACCCGTTGTGCTCTTTGCCGTTACTGGATGCTGGAAGTCCGTCACCACTGCCGCCGTTGCCGCTGTTGCCGCCATATAATTAAAGCAGGATTACCGAACGGGATTAAAAAGCAATAATAAACTACGGCAATTCTCAACGATTGTCCTGCAAGGCTGAAAAGGTGTCGGTACTGGGCGCGCAAAAATCGTGGAGAAAGCGGAACTTTTTACGACGAGTGGAAGCCAATTTAGTGCCGAAATAGAAGACATCTTGTTAGTTACTAGATTATGTAATCTCTCGGGCAAATTGGATCTAATCCTGGCAGCAGATTCTTTTCCCCCAGGCTGCTTTATTTAGCAGATTTACTGCGAATTAAGAACAACAGCTTTTATGATATTTTGGACAAATCAGGTTATGCTGTAAAGGCATCGGTTGTTCCTAAAAATCTAACCTTCGCGCTTGTTTTTGAACAGTTGGAACCTAGTTTGACCTGAATCTTCTGTTTTATGGTAGAAGTTATCATAAATTTCGTAGGGAAATAATGATTATATTTGTAACTAAAACGCATGTTTTTAAGTGATTTTTGATTGGTTTCAAGTTGAAATTCGCTCTCCTCATCAAAAAAATTCAATGAAATTAAATACCTTACTAACCTTTCATAATCGACTCTTCAGATTTCTAATCAGTTGTATCTTTTTGTGATGTTATCTAAGAATCTTCTTTTAATGGATTGCATGTACATAAGTGGGTATTACAGATAAAGTTCATCTGACATTTGAACTTTAATTCAAGTTTAACCATTATACATGTAATTTTTAACTATGAAACTGTTTAATACGGTTAGAAAATAGATGGATCTTAAATATGCAAAACAGTTTGTGTCAATTGTGCATGTAGTTGATGAGTATTGATAGTTTGAAAGTCATTTTTGAGGTAAAAACTGATTTCTGTCCGTGTGGAGAGGAGTAGCTTTAAGATATTGTTAAACCACAGAATGAGTGTGCTCAACGAAGTTTTAAGAACACGTTTTAGAAGCATGACATTTTTTCGATTCCTGCAAACGGTTTATGTCCATCCTTAACTCTCTAGTGCCCAGTGCCGCCTTTAGACGGTCTTCAGTTGAACCTCTAACAAGCTTCAATAAGAACTTAAAAATGGTTATAAAGCTTCATAGTGATTTTTTCGAAGTCCGTCTAAATACTAATTTGGGCACTAGAGGGTTAAATACAATAGACGCAAAACTCAGTTTTCGTAAATACGATAATTTGACAATATTTACAGGGCAAAGCTCTTTTGAATGAAATGACATTTTGTTTCTAGAAATGTTTATTTTCACGCTTTTTCCAAACAAAAAAAAACAAATATTTCTAAAAACTCAGTCAATGTTCCAATATATATTAAAATATAATACATTTCTGGCCTGTGATGCAATAAGATTTGTTTCGGCCTTTTCAAAGGTTCTAAACACCCACGAAATTCTTTGGATTGTGTATTGTCTTGTGTGCATTCGACTTTCTACCAAAAAAGTTTGAAAATTTGTTAAAATTCTTCCGAATTCTCAAAACTATGCATGAAGAGAAACTTTGTATCTATAGCCTACCATCATTGTTTCGAAAAAAATTGTAATGATATATTATAATACTAGCTAACCCGGCAAACTTCGTCCCGCCCACTTTTGTGTTTGATAAAATAATTTTAAACATTCCAAAACATTTCTGGCATCAATCAGATTTCGAAAAGATCCATATTAAGTGGTATTCAGTTATTTTGGTTGTTTTCAAGAAACTGAATCATCTGAATCTGGTCATTTTTGAATGCAAATTGTTCAGCTGTTTCCCAGAAGTTGCCATCTTACAATTCAAAATGGTGTCTGAGGTCAATTTTTAGCTCCTTTCATCATGCTGGCTCCGAAGATACACATATTGGGTGGTATTTGGTCACCTTAGGCTGTTTTTCAGAAACCGGAAGTCGCCAACTTGGATTTCAAACGGCATTTGGAGAAAATTTCTGGTCCTTAACCGTCATTCTGGTTTAAGAAACACTCATATTGGGTGGTATTTGGTTATTTTCGGCTGTTTTCCAGACACCGGAAGTCGCCATGTTTGAATTTAAAATGGTGTATGTGATTGATTTCAGCTCCTGTGTATCATTCTGGTTCCGGATATAATCATATTGGGTGAAAATCGGCCATTTTGGCTATTTTCGTGAAACTAGAAGTTACCATTTTACAATTCAAAATGTTATCCGAGGTCGATCTGTGGCTTCAGTACATCATTACGATTTCGGAAATACCCATATAGAGTGGCATTTGGTCAACCAGAAACCAGATATCGCCATCTTGGACTTAAAATGTCACTTGGAGACATTTTCTGGCATCTGGGCGTCATTGTGGTTCCGCAAACACCCATATTAGAAACCGGAAGTTTCCATCTTAAATTTAAAAATGGCGTCTGGAGCCGAGTTTTGGCTTCTGTGCAAAAGGATACACTGTCGCAATCTGACTCTTCACTTCGCGGTTCTTCTTGTTATCACACGTTACGAGTATACCAATATAAAAAAATTAACTAACTACTTCAAAAGTACCCCCTTCCAAAGCGGAGCTCCGTAGCCGCAAGGTTACAGACTCCACTTTGACAAGCGGGTGATCAGAGGTTCAAATCGTCTTTTCAGGCTTTTCGATATCAAAGGTCTTTCATAGGTTTATATACAGTAGGCTGTCCCAAAAAAAATCGATGTTGAAAAAGTCAAGGTGCTCAGCCCTAATTTGAAAGATAATGTTATTTATAGCATTTTTGTAGAACATTTCGACTTTCTTAAAGGTCGTTTTCAGGTTGCCCAAACGTGATTTATGAAAAAATGACTTTTTCAAGTTACACAACCACTCTTTTGCACTTTTTTTAAATCTGTTCGAATCCTAAATTTTTCCATGTATTTTTTTATTTTTGTGGGATTGTTTTGGAATTTGGTTCAGCATCGCATTCAATTATTTGACTCACACAGCCCACTGAACATCATAAAAAAGTGAATTTTTCTTATAATTTTCAGATAAAACCCTTTAAAACACATATAAAATTTTTTTTTGATCAAGAAATGAAATTATTACTGCAAAGCGGAATTCAAGACGAAAATTTACATGAAAAAAGATCCTTGATATCTTATCGGGGGGCTGAGATATCGGCGTTTTTAAATGTGATGGAAAACTACGCATTTTGTCAAAAATGCCACTAAAGCTCAATATCTCCATTGCACAGTGTTTTATTTTGCCGTTTGTGCGTATAATTTCCTAAATAGTGATTCAAATGTTGATTATAGCCAAGAGGTATGTTCAGGAAAGTTTCAGGATATTCAAAAATGCATCTTTTAATGTAGAAAGCAGGGTGATCAATCCACCTATAAGTGAGATAAAAAATTTACTTTTTAATCAGAATGAGATAGAAGCAAGGTGTCTTCGACAAAGTTTTGGGTTATCTTAAAACAAGAAACCCTACCGAAGACATCATGTTTCTATCTCTTACATATTACGAGCAACATTGAGTTTTCTATTAGAAGGCACGAAAAATCATTATTTTCGTTCTAACTTTTTTCGCAGATTTTTCCAAATTTTGAAACCTTCTACTAAGTTATCAGCCATCCAAAAATGCATTTGTTTTCTGAACATTGTTATTTTTTATCTCCCAAAATTAAACAGTTATTTAGCATATTTGTTAAAATGCATAATTTTCCATCACATAAAAAAATGCCAATATCTCAGCTCCCCGATAAGATATCAAGTATCTTTTTTCATGTAAATTTTCGTGGTAAATCCCACTTTGCAATGAAAATTTCAGTACTTGCTCAAAAGTTTTTTTTATTTATGTTTTGAAGGGTTTTATCTAAAAATTATTAGAAAAGTTATTTTTTTTTGTGAAGTTTAATGGGCTCTGGGAGTTAAAAAACTGAACCAGAACAGGCAAAATATTCAAAAACAACCCCACAAAAATAAAAAAATGTGGGAATCGAACAGAATTGATAGATGTGCAAAAAAGTGGGTTTGTAGCTTAAAAAAGTCATTTATTCATAAATCACGTTTGGGCAACCTGAAAACAGTTTTTTAGAAAGTCGAAATGTTCTACAAAAATGCTATAAATAACATTATCTTTCAATTTAGGGCTGAGCAACTTGACTTTTTCAACATAGATTTTTTTGGGACACCCTAATATACAGGCTTCTCCATACAAAAGTTTCTCTCCAGACTGAATTATTTTCATCCAGCCATAGCATGTTATCCGCTTTAGTAACATGTTTGAGGCGAAGATAACGTCGATAAAGAATATAAGTGAATACTGAGTCTAGGTGAATACAAGCACCATATCATGCAGTAGGTAATTTTTCAATAAGTGGCACTTGAAAAATATGTAAAATAAAAATTTCTACAGGAATAAACATTCAAACAATGCCACAAAGGTTAGTGAGGACCATACAAAATAAATCCCCATCCATCATCACTACTTTACCAATACTTGGAAGATTCTATCTGCCTATCATCATTGCTTCGTTTTGGTAGTGGTACGTATTTGGTAGTGATAGCTTTTGATAGTGAGTCAAATTTTCGCAGCTCTCCTGCTGATAGCCGTAAAAGCCTCCTCCACAGCTCTACGATTAACACCGATGATATGAATGTCGTCCACGAATGTGAGACTTTGTGATGATGGTGTCGCTCCTCTGCACACCTATCCATCGTGTAGGACCTATGTGTAAGGCTATGTTGAACAGCAGGTTTGAAAGCCCGTCCTCTTGCTTCAGACCATCCAAAGTCAAAAACGCGTCCGAATCTTAACCCGCTGTTCTGACGCGCGATGAGAAACCGTCAATAGTCGCTTGATCAGTTATGTCGGCAAACCATATTCAAGCATAAAATGCCACGTTTCGTTGCGTTCTACTAAATCGTACGTCGCCTTGCTATCTATGAACAGGCAATGCGTCTTGCAAGTCATGCTTTCGAAACTTGTGGAGGATCTGTCTCAAAATTAATATTTAATCCGTTGTAGATAGCTCCGCTCAAAAACCGCATAATATACCACAAGATTTAAAATTTCAAAATAAAACTGGAAACAAAAATGCAAAAAACCCTCTGAATAAGTGAGTCTACAAGTTCGGTATAAGTTTTAATTTCATTGATATTATTCGCTTCGTTTCTAAGGTGTATTCGACTGTATAATGGCCGAAAACATCTATAATGGCCGAAAATCAACTTCAGACGTTATTTTTAAATCCAAGATGGTGACTTTCGGTCTCTGGTAAAGAGTCCAGAATGGTCAAATATCATACAATACGAATATTTCCGCATTGTAGGTACTCCTAAACACCACTTCAAATCCAAGCTAATGATTTCCGGTTTCTGGTAAACATCCATCCAGTTTAGGTATTATCGCGTGTAGTCTTTTTTCTTTGTATTTTGACGTAGAATTACGTCTTATGGCAATATGTACAGGGATCCAATTTCTATACAGGGACCCAATTGCAATAACCGAAAACATCGAGAGCGTCACGAAAATTATCCAATTTCAAAGGTTTTAAACTCAGTCAATTTCTAACAGATTTCCGTAATTTTTGCAGCAATTGATTGGAAAATCATCGAAGCACCCGTTCAAATGCAGAAAGTTGTCAAGCCTTGTCGAAACGCAAATGTCGACCTCTGATTGGTCGCACAATGCTTCTTTCCCTAATAAGGTCGACAGAATATACCTAGTTGACTAAGAATGCGCACTTTGTGTTTTATTTATAATTCATTCCTTGACTGTACCGATACCACACGGACGTTGAATGCTAATCGTAGCGAAGAAAGAAAAGCTGGGTTTCAATTTCTGGCTGATCGCCCTGAGCGCGTTGATATTTAGGCACCTGTCTATCTGGCGGTTGTTATGGAATATCGGTAGCTGCATAATTATTGGGAATTATAGGCAAGTCTACAAGAGAAAACGGGACAACTTGAATCATCGGCGAAGGGTTATCCGAAATGATGATAATTGAACAAACTTGCCAGTGTTGTTACTGTTGAGAAACATAATAGCACCTTTTGGTGCTCTACAATTATGTGATTGAAGTAGTTAAGATTTTTCATCATGTGTAACAATCTTAAAACTGCAAATTTCAGCATTTGCATGGCAAGTAAAATTCAACATTGCCTCAAGAACGTGTTGGTGGCCCTGAGAAGGGCCGGTTGTAATTTATCCTTGTTCTCGTGCTGGATGGCAGCAGATAACAAAAATGCAGCACTTACGCTACTGCATCCTAAAACAAAACGGTTAAAGTTTGACATCAAAGCAGAATTTCGACCTTCATACTCAGGTCTACCATTGGCATTCGACACGGGAACGGGAACATTGTCTCCTTTCAAGCCGCAACACAACACGTGCAATGTTTTTTGTTACCTTTATGAGAGCTCTATCGGTCCGGCTCGACAGAATGTCTACAAGAAACCATTTTTTGTACATGCATGTTACGAAACTGGGACAAACTGTGGGAACCTGAAATTAAGGCGGGGCTATTCAGGAGACAGCTCTAAACCAGAATAAAATGAGATTAATTTTTCGTACATTAGTATTGCGACATACGAAATAAAATTTTTCGAACGTTGGAGAATGGTATACTTGGAAATAAAGAAGTCACGCCTCTCTTTCCAGTTATATCATTCTCCAACGTTCGAAAAAATTATTATGTCAGAGCGGATATCGCACGCGATCTGACCATGAAACATTTGTGCGATAATGTAATAAAAATTGCAATTGCAATAATCGGTCTTTTTCAAGGCTTTTAAATGTGTTTTAAAGAGCATAATGAAACAAAAACAATATCGCAGCCTGTGGGGCTAATAGCGGTCTCGACCCACTAAGGATTAGTTGAGAGAATTCGTTATCGATATTGTTTTTGGCACATTTTGCATGTGTAGGATAATCCGCGTAAAAAAACGCGTAAATTCCGGAATTCACGTAAAAAATCGCGTAAATTCCGGAATCCGCGTGAAAAAACCGTGTTAAAAAACCGCGTAAAAAGCGACCTTAGTGTATAGGGGTACAAAATGTAAAACTGAAAACATTGAGAGCGTCACGAAAATTGCCCACTATCAAATGTTTTAAAATAAGGTCAGTTTCCAACGAATTTCGTACATTTTTAAAGCAAAAATAATATACGAAATAATATACCGCCTCGCACCGTTAAATTAATTAATCGCAATCGAGTGTATTTCCAAACCTATTGTAAAAAAAAAATATTGACATGAGACAGGCTGTCGTAATTCTACGTTAACCTTGCGGTCGTGTCTTATAAACAACCTCTTAAACTATTTTGTTACGTTATCATATGCAGTTTGCATTCAAATGAGTAGTAAAACTAAAACTCATTTGATTATATTACATTAACTCATTATGGACCAGGTGTACGATTTTTCGAACAGTATTTTAGATGTTTCATTAGATAAAATTCTATTAACGGAAAAGAACGAAATTTGTTCCTTTTTAATGCTTATAACTCTATTTGTTTTCAACCGATTTTCTTGATTCTTCTAGCAATCGATTGGAAAATTATACACGCATCCACCCCATGCTATTTTAATGTCAATTGTCAAACCTTGTTGAAATGAAAATTATGTCCTCTGATTGGTCATTCTTTCAGTATATGGTGGGACGAACAAAGGGTCTTACATTAGCAGTATCTTAGCGGATTTTGGCAGTAGCAGCAACGGGTTACGCCAGTATAAGCTGGCCTTCCGAACTTGATTCGGCTCAAACAAATCACTGCGGCCGGTTGGTCACATATCTCAGCAGCAGCGCAAACGCAGGTAGCAGCGAACGTTTCGATTTGTCGGTTGAAGGCTTCGGTCTTCTCTCTCGCGATGGAGCTTAGTCTTTTCTTGGCAACATCACAAGCAAGCATTCTGTGCTGGATCCTGGCAATCGAAATCTGCCGCGTCCGTCTAATTTACTAAGTATAAAACAGCTTCATAAGTGTGAGATATCAGGGTGCCTAATTTTTCCACTGTCGGGGCAGCACGAAGATTGCGATCAGTATCTTAACTAATCAAGGACAGCAAATTGCCCTTGTAAGGGCAACTAAACAATTAATTGAAACTTTGATCATTTTTCCGAGAAGTCTCATGCACTAGATTTTGGAAGTAAATACTTTCTTATTATGTTTAGTCAGTGATATCGTATTTCTATGTGCGAATGAAAAACCGGTAGCTCTCTAACAGTTCGAAAATTCGAAAATATTACACTTCATTTAAAATGGTAGAACGCATTTACAAAAATTGTTAATTCGACTTTTCAGCAATAATTTGAACTCGATTCACCAATTAGCATGAACTGAATTCTGCCCCCAGCCATTCAGTTGCAATATGATGCAACATGCAACAGCGAGGAAAAGAAATCGTTTGTCCTTCCAAGCCGCAACACATCGGTTTTTTTCTCTGGTTACAAAGGAGATGCGAATTTTTAAATATTTCGTCCTGTGAAGATGAGAGAATGTGAAACCTAACAAAAAGGGGGAGCCTGTTTTGAAGCAGCTTTTGTTACAATATAGTGCTTCATGTCAAACTGATTACATTCTTTTGGTAAATGGATGGGATGGACGGACGGTCCTATATAAGCAGTAGTGTAGCAGACTGTAGCAGTAATAGCAGCCGATTGCGACAGTAGGAACAGCGGATTGCGCCAGTATCAGCTGGTTTTCCGAGTTACTTAACAAGTTATTGAAGATAATCATTTCTTTTGGAAGATTTCTTTGAAAGTAAATGCTTTTTCATTCTGTTCAGTCAGTGATATCGTATTTTTATGTGCGAATTGTGCCGATAGCACTTCAATAACTCGTTGGCATAAAAATTCGAATATTTTCATTCTTTGAATGTTCACTGTTGTTATTCTCATCTATGTTTAGCTGGTAAAATGTAGTACATCAGTAAAAAAAAACCTTTTCTTTGGTCGTGTATGGACTATAGTTCAAATGGTAGAACATTCGCTTAGCATGTGAGAAGTACGAGGATTGATGCCATCGTTAGATTTGGTATACTGCTTAGTTCATATAGGTTGATAGATATGCTGTTTTTTCACAACCCCGTAAACGTTCTCGATCACAGACATATATTTCGTACTCCTTACGGCAAAAAACGTGCCCAAGTACTCCAAGTAGTGCAGTATTTATTTGAGGTGCTGTGGTATTCTCGCACAATAGACTCTCAGCGTTTATTTAATGAAGAGATTCTTGATTTGAGCAAGCAGTGTGCGTAGTTCTATGTTATTACGCGGTCGTGTCTTGGATACAACCTCCTACGTACTCTTTTTTCTTTATTACAACAATACAAACCTACGTCATGTGAATCACGTTGCGGGAAAATCATGATCCTAGATCCTGATTTTCCTCTAACGTGATTGACAGTAGTTGAGTTTTGAAAATGAATTGCTTGCATAAGAGTCGCAAGAAGAATTACTGAGTTAACATTACTCCAAATTTGAATCTTACACGCAGAACTGAATATTCACTACATCTTCCTAATTACTTCAACATAGTGAACAGCAAAGTAGAGGTTTGTTGCTAAAATTTGTCTGCTGAAACTTGACCTTCTGTCTATTATCATATCACAGACTTTGCAGCAAGCTTTATTAGCTTTATTCTAATAATTCTAATGAACAACTTTGTTTTTATATTTCTTACTTCGATGGTGGTGACAACGTTTTCTGTGAATTTAAAATTTTAACGATTCATCTAGTACATTTCCTTCCGTGAAATTAGGTGGAACTTATCCTGACCATCAAACGATGAAGTAAAACTGCTAACGATTAAATTGCATAATATATTCACATGAATTATCGTAAAGCATTTTTTTGCATCGCACCAATCGTATAATTTAAGCACAGTAATCTCCCTAAACAACATCAATTATTCGCACGCCGAAAAACGGTCGAAACCACTTATTAAATATTGTATATTAAGTCACTATTAAGCAGCGGAAACAATCGGCAAAATGGGCATTTCGCAGCTATAATTCAACCATTTAATCTCCACCGCGCACCGAAAAGAAAACCAACCGAACTGTTCACCTGTCGACAGTGCAGTAGTGTGGCACACAAAAGACGCATCAAAACACCGGGCCGGACGGACCCACAAATCTAAAATAAAACTTCGTGCCTTCAAGTATGCGCCCTGTCTTAGCGGGCAGCAAAGATTTGGTTGCATCGAGAAAAAAACGCACGTTAGGTTTTTTTTTCTCGACACACAGAAAGGCAAAGAAGTGGTCATATATTAGCATTAGCTGAATGGTTTACATTTATTCTGAAAGGTGTAGAAATTATGTACAGAGTCGAAGCAAAAACGATTCCGTCCTCGTCATCATCATCGTCGTCGAAAGTAATCCATGCAATCCCACAGCACCAAACCTACTCATAAAGAAGCATAAGGCACGAAATGTCATTTTATTGGGTTTTGTGTTCCCTATTTCTCTCTATTTTTCCATTTTATGGCGAAATGACAATATGAAACCGAAAAACTCAAACGGGTCGGGATTCGGGTGTTCTATTGTCCCCCTAGCATGGCTGCATCCATTCGAGATAAATAAAAAAATGTTGCCACTCAAAGATCTCGCATGCAACCGAAATTGTGCGGTCATAGATGCGGTGAAAAAACTAGAAAAAGAACAGAAAGATACGCTAGAAAAAGAAAAAAAAAGCGACAGCAAAGGTGTCATACTCGGTGTCCTCTGTTTTGTTTGCAAACATACCACAGAGAGCTGACGATATTAAATTAGGCTTTTTGAACAATAAAACAAATATTCTCTTCCCAGGTTCTTCGATGGTCGAGTTTATAATTGTGCGTTGTTGCTGGACAGTAGGAGAAGTAAACGGATAAAAGCGGCTGAAAACAACACTCGTTACGGATTTTGTCCATTCCGGCCGTGAAAATTTCCACTATTCATACTGAGAATCTCATTCCCACTATACCGCGAAGGGGACATTTTTTTATCCCGAAGTTTGCTCCTCTTCCTATGTACTCACTGTTCTGACCTAACGAATAGTGTAGGTAATGTTCCGACAAAAAAACCCTGTGAGGTCTACCGGAGAAATAAATATTTCGGGGTCATACGAGTACTACCTACTTCCACTGTGGAGTTCTGTATATGTGCGGGCACAGAAAATCCGCCATCCCACTGTAAGCTGAATTTCTCTAATCTGGCCTATGAACACCACTCATGTACTGCACCGAAGAGATCCGCTTCACAGCAAAAGCCAAGAGCAAACATTTGACCATATCTGTCCCGTTGAATTCAAACATAAAAGAGCAGAACAATAAACCTATTCGTTCAAAGTCTTGGCCACAATGCTGGGATGAGCTTTTCGGCAACTAGGCAACCGAACTCTGTTCCACGCCTCGGCACATCCGGAACTCTTTTTGTTTGCTTTTCGGAGTCAAGGTGACAATCGCTATCGTACTCAGCCCATGTGTAAGCCCCGCTCGGAGATGTCCCTCGTGGTTCCGATTGAAAACAAGTGAATTTTAACAAAAGTTCCATTTTAGCGCACCACGCCTGGCCTGGCGGACAAGCGATCCGGAAAAGCAATATTTGTCCACCCGATGCTTTACTGTAACAGGAGAGAGAAAAAACTTTTCTGCAATATTCCTTCCGGTTCCTCGAACAAGGAGGGTAAATATATATTATTCAGTTTAAATGAATAAAAAGTCGAACTCGCAGCGAACAGGGCTAAATGCAAGTTTTTAATTGTGAAAATTGAAAAGCAAACCTTCTATCGGATAAGCGTGGGATCGCTCTCGTGTCGGAGAAGTATCCGGCCCACCAATTACTTACAGCACAATGGCAGGCTTTATACTCGGCACTGTAGAAAATTTAACTGGGTGTGGAAAATCAACAGCCCACCAGGGGTTTTGTTGAATGTTTTACCGGAATCCGTTGGATCGGTGTTTCGTTGCCTGCTGACTCGGTTGAGGTTCCGATGAAAATCGCAAGGATTCGTTTTTCGATTCATGGGAGAATGGAACGGTTGTTCCAGGTGGGTTCGCTGTAACGTGGCGGGTGGAGCTAACTTCTTTCTGCACTGTAATGTGCTGCAAAGGGTTTTTGTTTCTGGTGCAACAGTGGTATCGTGGAAATTCGCTAACAATGATAATTCATTTTAAATTTATTGAAAGTGATGCTAAAAGAGGGTTTTCTAACTTTTGCTTGAAGTGGTTTATTTGGACCTAATTAACGGCATTTTTAGCAAGCGTTTCAGCTTTACTGTGTTTTCCATAATGGCTAAGAAAAATGAAATATTAAAAGTTGCGCCTGAGGATTTTTTAAATAAATGAAAACAAAATCAACATTAAGCTTTTATTATTATCCATCGTATTGATGGTTGAGAGCCTCAATATTCATATTGATACTCTGATTCCACAGTTTCTTCGTTCGACCAAGAATATCGGTTTGATTTCATGCGGACAACAAGAAATTTGGCCGTAGATGTTAGTCGACAAGCAAAGTGCTTTTTTGAAAAAAGCGGAAATATCGTTTTTTGAACCTGCGTTGGGATAAACACGATTTTCTGACTGCTCAATAGATTGAACAACCTTGTATATCTTACTTTCTATCTATTGAATTTTGGTTGACTAACACAGTTGACAACCCAGAAAAAATTATTTAGTCATTATTTTAGTTGATTTTGGCATTAAATTTAGTAATGTTTGCCATTACAATGAGCCTGTTTTTTTTTCAGGGAACCGCAATCCTTTTGCTTCGTTGGCATTCACTGTGTTGTCTGCTCCATTTACACTTGGAATATGGAATTAAAAATATCGAAAGCTGCTAAAATGCCTCCTGCGGAAGTTCCATACATACGATTGAATTTTATTACTTTTGTTAGTGAATGTGAAGAGAAGTTGTATTACCAATAATAATTATATTATTTTTATAGATCTTCGTCAACATTATGAAATGGTGAAAATTTCCTTGTTAATAATTACTTTATAGCTACTCTTTTTTTAGTTGAGTCTGAATATTGTTGCCAGTTTTTGTAGTTTATTAAAGTATTCTTAAATCATCTTTAAAAATCTGTTGGCAGAGTGAATAAAATATTTGTGTATATTTTTTAAATACCTCTAAGAGGGGATGTAAGATAAAAATCTAAACATAAAGAGCATCACAAAAATTATGCAATTTTAAAAGCTTGGAAATCAATCAGTTTCCAACAGATTTCCTTCATTCTTGCAGTAATCGATTGGAAATTTAATTATGCGTCTACCAAAATACAAAAATTGTGATTTTATGATGCCAACTATTACAATATCGAAAAATGCAAAGTTTTGGTTGGTATTCATGAGCAATGTAAAATACTTGATTGATGATTTTTGGAAAATTTGTTTCATATCCCACCAGAAGAAAATAAAAGTTTCAATGGAGTCTCGACAAATATCGTTAAACGCTATTTTGTAGAGGTATTTCCTGAAAACGAGGGTAAACGAAAACCGAATAGGTAGACAACACTTTGTACTGCTCTTTGCGACACTTTGTATTCGAACAAAGTGCTCGAGTTTGAGCAGTTAGCGTTACGAGTGGAAAAAATATGACAGAGAAAAGGAACCATGAAATCAATTTGTCGAAAATTTCCAGACGATATAGTTGATTTCGAAAGATGGTGTTGAGAAAAGTTAAGTCCGCACAATGCATTGCAATGATTGGTGTCGCACACTTTGGCAAATGCACAAAGTGTACTCGGTGATATTTTTTCAGTGCGAGTAAAATGCAGGAGAGCAAATAAGGAGAAAAGAACGTAAACACAATATCGGGAGCAGCACACACTGTTTGATAATTGATGTGTTGTGTGCAAATTTTGTGGCTCTGTCTACACTGAGGTGAATTCCTGTGCTGGAAATAAATTCCTCTTGTAATAAAACTTATCTAAGTAACGTAAAATAGTTATCTTCAGGGTGTAGTAATTAAAGCGCGATATTGGCAAGAGGAACGAGGTTTCGATAAGCCGCCTTCTTCTTGACACAATAAATCCCTATTAAAGTAAACCTGGCCAGAGAGGAACGTTAGCTGATGCCTCTTCACAGGTGATATTGGTAGAATGGAAAGTGACTCGATATAGTAGAGCGGAATTCTACCGTTCTACGCATATTTGTCCCATGTTCCAAATCAAGCAAACAAGAAAAACGGTTCAATAAATAATAAATCTGTTTGAATGTTTTCCAATTTAATTTTTTCATACCGAGAATTTTGCAATCCAGTAGGTAATTTCTACGCATATCAGTTCCACCACGTGCATTCGACTCTACCCGATACAAAGTTTGTTCTAAAGAAACAAGGCTGTTTAATTTTTCAAGAAAATGATCACGCTGTTATGTTTACACCCAAGTGGATATATTCAATATAAAAGTTCAGTTAATTGAAAGAGTAACTTACCGTAAAAATAGGATGTGTGGAAATTGAACATTTCTATCATTTTTGAGTATTATGGATACACAAAAGAGCTGTTTCAATTTTCAATTCGTATGTATTTTGTGAGTTTATCTACCAATGCTAAGAAAACTAATGCATTCAGATGACAAACCAGCCCACAAGGATTAAAGTATCCCAAACAAAGACATAATCGTATTGCATTTCAATGATAAAGCAAAAAAACTCTCAGTACTAAATTTCTGGAGATCCAAAATGTAACCAAACATTATAAGGAGAAGTCTACAGTACTCCGTAGCACTTCTGAAATACACTATAAAAAATCGACACGTTACTGCCAAGTGGATTCCACTTACTTCTCTGCTAATAGATGAAACTTTTCATATCTAAGTGGAATACCCTAACGTTTCACTTCACAGCAAAAAATCAAGTGTCTTACATTTCGGTTTTCCTTGTCATGCATACCAAAGCCAATCTCTTTCCACTCATATTTCAATGCTAGAACGCGTCCAATGCCAAAACACGTCAAAATACTGTGGATTCCATTAAAAATCGATATCGGTCGACGTGTTAATATTATTGGGTTGGTTTATTGGTATCCGTGTGTAAAGGGCATCTGGTATGAGCGTATGACTCAAAGATCTGCTGGGAACACTGCGATATGCAACAATATTAAGTGCATATCTGATGATCCCTTTAAAATAGCAGAATCTATTAATGGCAAAAAGTGTTCTGCTAGGTGATCGAAGTTTATGGAATCTTGTATGTCCGAATATAAAGCTTAATAAAGATAAAACCTTCCTGGGTTAATGCCCTACGAATGTTAAATGTTTTGTTAAAAGAGATAGACGGCGGAGTAGGGTCTTGGAGAGACCTTGGTAGATGGCTTTGGTCAACGTTATGTCACAGTAGTTGCTTCATTTTGACCGATCGGAACTCTTTGTCAAACCAGTTATTTTGTAGGGTCGAGGTGATCTCACCTAATACCGCGGTTGTAACCTCTCCGATGGTCGAACGTAGTTTGTCTCATCCAACGTCGAAATCCCAAGCACTTAGTTACTCCATAGAAGATAGCGCCTCATCAAGTAGTCGCGCGTAGTCATCAGCAGCCTACAGGTTTTGCAACTTTCTTTCCTAATGACCGGGACGGGCATATCCCCGATGACGATCCTGATGTCCCGTGGCGAACATCTGTCGTATGTTGCCTTCAACTGCGCAAAGAACGATACCTTCGTGCGCACAGTGTACATTGTAAATGCTGTAGTTGAAGAAACGATCTTCAAACACAACATCTCGATGATCACCTCCCAGTTAAAAAACGCGATCCTCTCTCACCTTTGTGACTCTTACGGAACCGTGATGGCGAACTTGTGAAGTTCTATCTGCTCGAGCAGCACTCTGTCTCGGCTTAAAAAAATTAGCAACCTACAGTTCCAGATACCGAGTTTGCTGGTCCGTTTTTCGCTGCCTGAATCCATCGCGAATGATATGAGCTACATTTTCTTGACTGTTCGTGATTATTTAGGTAGGTTACCTTACACAGATCTCCCAGGTGGTCTCGAGGTACCATGCTGGCCTAACAAGCCAGTCGTCGTAGGTTCGAGTCTCGGCTTTGGAGATACTATTGGTGTCAGTAGGATCGTAGCGCTAGCCCCGCAATTGTCCTGTACACTAAACAGTCACCTGCGAAGTCTGTGTTTAAATATAAACAGAAGGTCGAGTTCCGAATCGGAATGTAGCATCAAGGCTTTGCTTTGCTTTGCCCTACACTAGCGAGTCTCGTAACAAGGTTGCCATCTTTCATCAGACGCTGTTGTGAGCCGCCCCTAACCTAGGAAATAAAAGCTCCGAAAAACTGGGTTTCCTCCGAAGATGTCTACTCCCTCCCCCTTCCCTGTCAGCATACGACCAAGGCTCCACCTTGGATTAGTTACCGTGATCCTCACATGATTGCTTGTAACTGCGTTTACACTGGAGGGCAAATCGATGCACTCACCAAGCAAGAGCAGCGAAATGTGCGCTACTTAGGAGCTTGCAAAAGACATCCTGGTGTAGTCTGAAATGTGTCTCCTGAGAGATAAAAACTGATATGAGCTTCCTCACACGAAAAGACATTTCGCACAATAAACACACAACAGAGCTCACTGCAGTGCTTTATAGTAAATGTCTTGAGCATTTATCAAATGAGGAGAGTAACTGGGTAGGAAAATAGATTACGTTTTTTGTCGAGTTTGCTTTGCATTTTGAAACTGGAAAAAAATCCAGGCGCCACTCCGTATCACTTTCTTGTACGAAAAAAATCAAGTTGTTTTTGTTGTATAATCTCAGTAACCGCGGTGTATTTCTGTGTGTTCTGACTAGAGTGATTCGCTCGGCTGTGGTGCAAGCAGCAAGTCTGTTAATTTTTCCTGCGAGTGGTAGAAGCACAGCACAGCACAGAGGCGGCTTAAACAGCGACTGATCGTGAGAGGACGGCTGAACTATGAAATGCGGTGTCTCGCCAGCTACACCCAAGATGGTAGCCCCGTCGCGAGACTAGGCATTGCAGCCCTAGTAGGGCAGCATGCTGAAATAAGCATAATAGAGCAATTCTCGCTGAAACCGTCCCACTGGTGACATGAGGTCTTTCAAAAAGGATATTTTTATGTCTAAATGATTGAAAGTAGCGAAAAAATGAGAAAACCACTTTGGTTAATTCATATTGAGTGACCCCTCGGGCACAAGCCGGTTAAACGGTTTTCACAAAACTTGATTTTTGAGCAATTCTTGACCTTTTTATTGATTTATTTCTCATAAATTTGTCATTGAACCCCCTGCAACCAACACATTGTTTTCAAGAGGAATGATAGAGCTTTCATTTGAAATAGAAAAAAATTGGTCGCCATCTTGGATCTCGCCGCAATCTTGGATATCATCAGAAAAACGTGTTTTTGAGCAAGTTCGCAACCACTGATTTTGAATTTGACCATTCACCATTGGAAAGCTGAGGAAAAATGCTTTGAGATACATTCAAAATATTAGGTGAGCATTGAGGTTATCTCGTCATTCTGGTCACTTTTCAAAATCGAGCTTCAAACAGTTCAACGCATGACTCGCGTCCAATATCAAATCAACGCAATATACTGAGCCTGTGGTGTGCGTATGATGTGGACAGTCAGTATTCCTAGTTCACAGGTAGTAAGTGCACCCACGCACCGTAATTTTTGAATAGCCTTAATCAATTGGCTGAATTTCGTTACCCTTTTTTCGTACCCTTTTCGTCGATAAGAATTTGCTAGGGATCAAAAAAGTGATTCTACTCTTACTTTATTTACGCTGGCATACACAAATCTTCTCCAGATTACTCGGGATATACTTGATTCATACTATACCTTGGTATACCATACCTAAGTTTGTTGATAGTAGTTTAATGCATGAAAACAACAGTACATAACAGTAGCGAAAACAACATCTAACATTAATTTGTTTGATATTTTTAATGGATCTTAAAGCATTTTTTCTCAGCTTTCCAATGGTGATTTCAAATTCAAAATCGGTGGTTGCGAACTTGCTCAAAAACACGTTTTTCTGATGAAATCCAAGATGGTGGCGAGATCCAAGAAAAAGGTCAAAGAATGGCTCAAAAATCAATTTTTGTAAGAACCGTTTAACCGATTTGTGCCCGAGGGGTCACTCAATATGAATTAACCAAAGTGGTTCTCTCATTTTTTCGCTACTTTCAATCATTTAGGCATAAAAATATCCTTTTTGAAAGACCTCATGTCACTAGTGGGACGGTTTCAGCGAGAATTGCTCAATACGAACAATCCAGGAAATTATACGCATCGGAACAATCGGTATAGACCTGGGCAAGCGAAAAAGCACAACGACTGGGAACTTGGAATGTTTAGACTCTGCTCGAACCGGCACGCGCGGGCATCTTGGCCAGAGAGTTACGGAAGGCAAAAGTGGAGGTAGCAGCCATACAAGAGGTGCGTTGGCCTAAATCCGATCGCGGGCACTTTTTCCAAATACCACATCTACTACAGTGGCGGTGACAGAGCGGAATGGGGCGTTGGTTTCGTGCTACTCGGAAACCAAATGAGGCGTGTCATTAGGTGGAGGCCTATTAATGACCGCCCATGCGTTTTGAGGATCAATGGCAGATTCTTCAATCACAGTCTTATAAACGTGTACGCGTCGACAAACGATAAAACCGATAACGTAAAGGAGGAGTTTTATGAGCTCTTTGAGAAAACGTATGGAGAGGGCCCACAACAGGATATAAAGATCGTCATCGGATATACGAACGCACAAGTCGGACGAGAGGAGTTCTTTAGTCCCGTTATAGGTAGGGAAAGCCTTTACTCTACCACCAACGACAACGGCTTGAGGTTAGTGAACTTCGCCACGGCCAGAGGATTGGCCATTTGTAGTACCCATTTTGCACGTCTGAACATTCGGAAGCACACTTGGAGACACCCCAATGGAGAGGCCTTGGATCACTATCTCGTGGTAGGCAAGATTTGCGCCCGGTTGTCCAACGTATTTAAATCGAGATCAGCGTGGAAGACACGTCTGGATATCCAACGGTTATCAGCGAAAGGAGTTGCTGCAGAGTATACTCGGAAAGTTGATAGACGGATCGGTGAGCCAGCTGGAGTGGGCCTAAACGAGCAGTAGAAGCACATCCATGATGCGGTCATCGAAACAGCGCGAGAAGTGATAGGCATGACAACGGGAACCACGCGACGTGGGTGGTTAGATACTGAGTGTCTGAAGTGGCGGAAGAGAAGAACTCAGCTTACGCCAACACAGCTAATCGTGTGACGCGTCAGATGCGAAAGAAATACCGGGAGGCAAGAGCTGCCGAAAAGAGACTTCACCGCTGTAAAAACGTGAGCACTAGGATCGCGTCCTCATGGAGGCGGAGAATTGCTTCACCAGGTACGACACGAGGAGCTTCTATAGTACGATCAACGGACTCAGGAACCGGACCGTGCCAGTACCTGCCACATGACAGGGAGAGGAACCTGATTACCGATAAATCTCAGGTGGCAAGGCGTTGGACGCAGCATTTTGAAGTGGTGTTGAACGGTGAGGAAGGTAGGAGAGTCGTCGAGAGAAACAGGATAGAAATTGGGGAGGACGGACAAGCTGTGGATCCACCAACATTGAACGAGGTGAAGAATGCTTGCAAAGAGCTAAAGAACACAAAGGACGGCTTACCGGCCAAACTTTTCAAAGTCGGGAGCGAGCGGCTGTGTAGTGCAATTCACCGTATTATCCTACAACAACTACCTACGGACTGATTGGAAGGACTCAAATGCCCTATCTACAAGAAGGGATATAGACTCGACTGTAGTAATATTCGAGGCTTAACCCTTATCAATGCCGCTTACAAAATTTTTGCCTGTATCCTGTTCCAGTGACTGAGCCGTTGCAGGATTGGAGAATACCAATTTCGAATAGGGCGATCAACAACAGACCAGATGTTTACCTTGTGACTGACCCTCGACAAGTTTCGAGAGCACAACTTGCAGACACATCATCTGTTTATTGACTTCAAGGCGGCGTGCGATACAGTAAAACGCAACGAGCTGTGGCGAACAATGCTAGAACATGGTTTTCCAATAAACCTAATAAAACTGTTACGTGTGACGCTTGACGGTTTCACATCATGCGTTAGGACAGCGGGCGAATTTCCGAACGCGTTTGTGACGTTAGATGGTCTGAAGAAAGCTGACGGGCTAACGATCTTTCTGTTCAACATATCTTTGGAGGGTGCAATACGAAGTGCAGGTGTGCAGAGGAGCGGCACCATAGTCACAAAGACTCACATGCTTCTAGGCTTCGCGGACGACATTGATATAATTGGTGTTAACCGTCACCACAAACACAGCCAAAACGAAGTACATGGTGGCTGGCAAAGGGCGTGGTAGTTCTGCGGGTGTGGGTACTGCGGTGGAGATGGATGGAGATACTTTTGTAGTGGTCAACGAATTTGTTTATCTTGGTGCTCTCGTGAGATGTAACAACGAGGTGAGCCGCGAGGGGAAGAGACGGATTGCGGCAGCGAATAGGGCTTATCACGGATTGCGTAGCCAGCTTAAGTCCCGTAACCTACAGATCCGTACGAAATTTGCGCTCTATAGGTCTCTGATCGTCCCGGTGGCGCTCTACGGACATGAAACGTGGACGTGGAAGGAGGCCGATCGACGAGCGCTTGGAGTCTTCGAGCGTAGAATCCTGCGATCAATACTCGAAGGCAAGTTTTGTGGAGACGTATTCTGGATTCGCCATAGGATCTCAACGATCTGGTGCCATAAAAGTAAAGTAAATTAAGTAACAAGCCTGATCACGGGCAGGTAAGGAATAGTAAGGAATATAACGTTTTCAATAAAGTTTAAATTTAAGAAAAGCGTTTTGAAACGAAACTTGAACAAAATCGTTTTGAATGTTCCCATCCAGGTATAAACATTAAGCGTTTTAAAATAACTTCAAGATTCAACGGAATGAATTCAATTATAATTTGCTTTGACTTGAAATATGGTGTTTATTCTCTAATTTTCTTAACTTGAATTAAAAATAGTTTGAACTCAGATACATTTTGGCAGTTAATCATCATAAGTTTTTAGTATTGTAAAGCAAACTAAACCTTGGCACAAAATGTGGCACCCCATTCTAATCCGGAACTTGGCATTATGTTCATTGTACAGGACAATTGCGAGGCTAACGCTTCGATCCTACTGACACTAACAGTCTCTCCCTAACCGAGACTTGGGCCTATGACGTGGTCATCGTACCTCGAGACCAACTGAAGAGTTAATGAAGAGATATTACATATAAGCAGGCATTGCATATAACTGCTAAAATCATTTTTTCCAGTTCGCTTATTTTTCCCTCTCCCTGCTGCACACGTTGTCTGTCTTAAGGGGTTATATATACCAAATGCTCAAAAAAACAATCGCTAAAATCGTGTGTACTTCACAAGATAATCTAATGAAGAAGCTACAGTTAAAATTTCAAGTCAATCGGATGTAAACTTTTTCAGTTCTACTGCTCGCCGATTTTGAAAACATGGATTTGAGAAAAACGCGTTTAAAGTTTCAAATTGCTATAAATCTTAAGAATCGCAACAGTAAAGCCCCTAATAATTTTTTAACCTTCAGTCAGCTACCCCTGAGCCGCAAAGTTATCCTTTCTTCCTCTTCTTCCTTTTATTTTATCTAAACTAAGGCTGCGCCTACACTCTTTCGTGGTATCAGACATGCGACGCTCAGTGACTTTGACGCGGTTGGTGTCCGATTCCACGCAAAACTCAAACTTGTCACTCATATTTAAGTACTTTTGAGTATAACTCACAGTTAAAAAGTAACAAAAAACTCAAACAAAGAACGTACATAACGAGAACGGCAGATCTACTAAACAAATGGAAATTGTGAGTAAACACGTGCTGTAGAGACGCTATAACGGTCGAAACTTGATGCAGCGACCTCTATACTACAAATTTGAAACACGATATCGATCATAGGTAACTTCTACTAGTCTACAAAGCCTCGAAATCAAAAACAAAAACAAGCATCGCCAAAATAAACGAATGGAAGTTGTTCGGTAAAAATAGATTTAAACGAATTTTGAGTTTAGATCTAGGATAGTTTTAGCATGATTTAAGCGAATGAAGAAAAAATTACAAGAAAAAAAATTTTTGGTAGATATAACCCCTTAATGAATGAGAATAATTCAACTCTGTTGTTTTATAACGTCTGTTCATTTTAATTTATTTTTTGTAGAAAATATTGTTCTTTGCAAATAATCCTCAAATCCCTTAACTAGTTTATGGAACTTAATTGTGTACGCTTTATATAGAAAACAGTTTCGGAGTTTGACTTTCTTTTCACTTGCGAAAAAAATTCAGTTTGGTAAATCAAACTGTGCAAAGTTTCTTTTGAATAAAATTGATGGATTTAATTTCTGTGTATTTTCAAATCATTTGGCTTGGATTCCTTCACTAGTTCTAAATGGCATTACTGTAATATAAAAAATTTTAAGGTAAAAAAATTCTCTAAAACTTTAGAGTAATGAGTTGTGTTAGTTGTGTAGTATTGACCACTTTTTTCACAATTCATGTTGGTTGTTTTTGATGAATCTAGTTAATCTCTCAAAAATCCACCTAGGTTTCAAATATCTCGAAAAATATCTAAAAAAGCACCATCCATGGCAATTGCGTAACCATTTTCCATAAATAGTATTTCCAAAACATAAGTTCTAACTTTTGATGTTGGAGATAGAATTGATCGTGAGCGAGAGATGCTAGAGATCGTGAACAAATTTTCTTTGGCATGCAATTGGACATCGGAAAGTATTGTATTGCTACATGAGGAAACAAAACAAGAAACTATTCTTCGTGAAACTGAAGAGCTGAAATAGTGGTGTTTGATCTATTGTAGTTATATTAGAAACGGGAGCAATTTAAAGCTAAATGTGGCTGTTTTTAAATATTTTTATAAATTCCTGAAGGCCAAAGATGTCATTCTGTGCCATAACCATTTTTTTGAATCGTTACTGATTTTTAAAAATGGACTGTTCAAAAATTTCACTGAATATGTTTGCTTGATCGATGTGCTAATAATATGTGCTAACAATATATTTCTAACAATGAGTGTGCAGATCCATATCAGATTCTTTACCAGTCGAGAACATGACAGTGTTTTTTGCAATTTTCTGGATTTTTTGTGACGAGTTATAAACTATTTAACATGGTTGCTATTTTGCAAAATGAGAAAATTATTCTGAACAGTTTACAAACCCAAACCCAACAAGAGGTTGGCTTAAATTAAGAAACTGAGAATCGATTCGAAAATATAATTCGACAAAATATGATTTATTGCGAAGGCAGTGTTGCAACCTTCGTTCAAGCTACAATGAATCTCGTCATTTATTTAAAAACATTTGTAGCTATGAAAGCAAACTTCTTTTCGGTCGACTTAAGTTTCAAACACGTCGATGCTGTTGCACTAGCCGTTCATTCGAACGGATCTGAAAGATGAGTGCACAGTTTCCGCCGTCCGCCGCCGTAGAGCATAATAAACCGCGCGTGATGAACCCGCCTCTGCCCATCATTGATGCAGAAATGCATCAGGCCGCCACCCCGGTCTGTACGAGTATGTATGGTAAACACAGAGAGCAGTACATTTCGATTGATAGGAAAACAAACACCGTGATCGACCGGCTGTCCGCCCAGCAACGCAACGGCGACGTCGGAGGTCCAACAGATTTGGCTTACGGAGCATCAAATAACCCGGAACGGAAGGCGGAAAGAGAGGAAGTTAACTTCCTCCCTTCTACCCTCGGTGGGCCGTGCGTTCGGGAATGCGTGCTTCGTTTTATAGAACAATTGCTTGTTTGAATAGAAGTCAATAAATTTTCTTTTTTCCTCTTGCTGTGGCCAAAGGAGCACAGGGTGAATCGATATCGCTTGAATAGGAGTTTTGCAAAACTTTTGAATCCGCCATGGAATTGAAAACAATCATTTTTCGACTACATCTATTCAGAAGAGGCAATACGAAACCCGCAGTGGATCTATTCTGTGGTGTTATATGTAGCTTTCAAACGTTTATTTACAGGGAATCATTGCATGCCTTTATGTCGATGATTTTCACCTGTGTGTTGTGCGGACAAATTGGTTTCCTCCTCAGGTGAGCAGGAAACGCAGTGCAAAACACTGTTAAGCCTGCTGTAAACAAGCTGTGGCCTCCGGAACAAATCTTCAACCAAACAGACAAACCAACAATCGAGTAAGGGAACGTTGCTGGTGCAAGACAAAGTTTGAGTAGTGTATTCATCGTTTTGGAAGGCGAAGGATTGTGCGCTTGAACAGGAAGTTGCATGCGTGAGGTCTATTAGGCTCGAATTGCTAATATTCTGTTTGCCTGCATTCAACTGTCTGAGAAGCGGAAAAAAGTAGTGACCTGACGTTTATTAGCCGCAATCGGAGCGTATTCGCTGAAATTAGGTCAGCACTTGTTAACTGTGCAACTTTTGTTACCTTTTTTATGGGCTTTTGATGTAGTTTAAACTAACTACGGTAACATTATTTTGTCTGACTTTGTTGGTATCAAATAAAGGTATAATTTCGTACAGGGGTAGGCAACTCATTTTGTTTTATGAAGGCACAAGAAAATTGATCCCAGACAGATAACGCAACAGTAATCCCAACAAATTCACAGCAAAGCACCAATCACAAGAGCAGGTCCTTTTTCTTTTAAACCCGTCCAAAAGTCATGCTAATCTCGCAATCTACATTAACTTACCACTCACAGTCCCAAGATTATCCTGCTTTGATGCATAAATAGGAAAACATTTCCTCATAATTTCGACAACAAAAACAACAGCAGCCCAATCCTTCCCGGTAAAGGCCGATAAAATCGCTCTATCCATTCGTCCTCTCAACCGTCACCGGTGTCGCGCCTTCGCCCGCTGCCTGTCAAGAAGAATCAACACGTTGAAGCGAGATAGACAGAGAGAGAGAGAGTGAGGTAAACCTCCAATAAATACCTGTCTAGACAAACACCGAGACACAGTGAGCGAAAAAGTGTCGATAAGCGTTCAAATTCCCCTTCAGCTGGAATAGGCTTGAGGAGAAGCAAAAGCAGCTAAAGGGCAGCAGTTCTGCAGCAGTGATTGAAAAGTTTGCCCTCAGTTGTCGACTTCCAGGTCTTCGAGTGGAGAGTGCCAAAAAGGGTTGGGTTTATTGTTGTACCCTGCGCTTCTCCTCCGGAGCCGGAGCGATAATACTTTTGGCAAATATTTGCACTCCCGCTGTGGGACTCGACGACAGTATCTCTAACAACATTCCGGAGCCGGGAAAGGTAAAAGGTGGAAAACGGAAGGTCGAACCGATGAAAGTATGCTAATTGTGTGGTGTCGTCTCCGCCGTTCTCCGCTTTCCTAGTTTCCGGTATCTTCGCGACCGGCTGGCAAGGCAGCAGCAGTAGCACTTTGAAGCGACGTCGGCAGCCAATTGGTGAGGAAGATAAATAATGCAGAATGCTCTCCATCGGATTGTCCCCGAACCCGACCCCGGGAACCGGTGTCTATCTGTGAAGTTGAAGTATGTATTTGTCTAGCGGCGGGAAAGAGCACACAGGTCTGTAGAGCAGTGTGCAGGTCGGGTCGGTTATTAGCGGTGACAATGGCGATAAAAGGCATATCGTGGCATGATTGGCTTTTGATGACTCTACACTGTACAAAGCCGTTCGATGTTGTGTGTGACGACGGCAGCAGTGTAGGCAATGGTAGAGAGTGAGAGTCGGGAAGGACGGTGGCGTTTCAATCACACGCTAAATTAGCTCCCAATACTATCGATGCACGGCTCATGGCGAGTAATTCGTACGAGCCGGCGGCGGTGGCCATCCGATGCCAGGGAGGGCAGCTCTGCCTGCCTGCCTGGTGAAATTAATATCTAATTACTATAAGTGAATTATCCGTTTAACATAATTACCGAGCATTATTGGCTTTATATATCGGTATCGTTTGTTCGCTCTGTTAGCAACTGGGCATCGGCAGTTGTGGATGGAAACCACGTCAATCAGAAACATTCAGTCGGGAATCTTCGCACTGCGAAGCACGACGATCCAAGGGAATGCAAATAACATCGCTTTGATGGCTTTATGAACACTAGCTGCCACTGGCACTAGTTGTGAGATATAGTAATACTATCAATTGTTTGAATATGTTCGCAATTATCCCAAATTGACCATGGGAAGAGCATGATTTCAAAAGTTGCTCTACCGAAATAGCACAACAATCGAGTATTTTCTTTTAGTGATTCAGTATTGACTTGTTTTGTTCGGTGAAATTAACTAAATTTTGATTGAAAACCAAATTTGTTTTATTGTCATTTGAATGAAATATAAGACGAATTGCATAGTTTTCAATTTTAATTTTAATTTTTAATTTTGAATTTCCAGGTTGTGGTGTACGCAAGCAGCAAAATAATAATTTTAACAAAAATTGTAATTTTTCTTCTTACTAATAAATTATTTCGTCATCGGTTCACCTATACAAGAGGTGCAGCTTCAACGCCGTCTTCATAAGAAGTTATCAGTTGCTAACAATAACTTCACTGTGATGAAATAAACAAGATACTCGAGACGCACAGTGTTTCTTATTGCACCGAACAGCCAAGCAGTAGCCAGCGAAGAGTTAATTGAAAGAGTCTTCGTCAAGGCTAGAAGAGTTTGAATTTTTCATAAAGTCCACAGATTGAAGTCAGTTTGGGTTTGCTGACCTTCGGAGAGAGTGCCCTGGTGTGGACACAATATTTCAATACACAATGTGATGGGAAAATGTAAAAAATGAGAAATGAATTTGTTTGAAACATCGAAATATTTTTTTGGCTCTATCTTTGAAAATCAACACTAAAAATGTTCTCATTTTCTCGAATTTTTATCAAGACTTAAACAATAGCGAGAACAACCAAATAAACCAAACTGAAAATTTTAGCACTATTCTCTCGAAATAGTACATTTGAAAAATCGACTCTTCCGTCAGTACTATTTCCAAAAAACTGTTAAGACGATTTTTTTTATCGTTTCGTTGTCAGTTGTTTTTTTATGCATAACTTTTTTTGGTATTAATAAAGTTTATACTATTTTCAACGTACAAAATACTGATATAATAAAACGTTCCCGTTTAAGGAAAATAAAACAAAATATTCATTAAAATAGTCGTTCACAATTTAAAATAACCATGAATTATTCAAATTCATGGTTATTTCGAAGTTCAAGCTTAACTTCGAATTAACTAGCTTAACTTCCATCGTAATCACCGCATGCATCTCGAAAAAGAGTTACGGAGAAACGGCCCTCACTCGGTCAATATACAATTATTTTGTATAAACAAATACGTTTTTATGTCACGTGTATTAATCATAAGCAAATGAAATTTTCTACGCGGATTTTGGAATTTACGCGGTCACTTTTGAGAAAATTTCGGAATTGAAGCGGTTTTTTTCTACGCACTAAGTATCCTCCTCGTAAAGAAATTTAGTGTGCCAGAAAATTCCCATTTTCCAAATTAGGTTTCATTTGCTTGATTAGTTCTCGAGCTGTGCAGAAATTTGTGTTTTATTTGTTTGAGAGTCCTTTCTTTCAAAAAAGAGAGGTGCATCAAACCATCGTATAAACATGACTTGCCTTTCACTGCGAAAACACTGTTTCAAAGGGTGCTAAACAGGAAGACCGAGGAAAAACATTTAAAAAGTACCTGGCGAATATAGACATATCAAGAAGCGGCACCAGCGCACCAGCAGCGGCTGAATGAGATGATTAAGTCGATTTTCAGTCGAGAATCGCGATATAGTGGTGGTGATGGACGACGGAACCAATCTAAACACTGGATGGCAACAACTGGCAGGGCGCTTCGTATTTTAAATCCCTCACGAAGGAAGTGAGCTCCGGGGTGAAGTTCATTTCACACATCAAGATCTTCAAGAAGGTGCTGCTGTGGCTGTCAATCAGCGAGAAAAAGATGTCAAAGCTGCTCTTCTTTCGCTCCGGGTGGGCCGTGAACGGTTAAATTTATATTCTATTTAATATTCCATTTCCCAAAATTGGTTCCAAAAACAAGGAGGGCTGAACTGCCGGTAACCGCAAGTTCAGTCCCATCTGTAATTTTGTCAATTTTGAGTTAGCATCGTATTTTGGCCTAGCTTTGAGTATATTTTCAGATGTACCGATAAAAAATAGTGGTTTGTTCAACAAAAGTGGAAATCAATACCAAGTCGAATTGTCACATTAGGCAAAGTAACCGCAAGTCAGTCCCAGAAGAAAAATAACCGAAAGTCAGTCCCGATTTACAAAAAAAAAAAAACATGCATAATACAACAGTAAAATGAATGGGGAGTAAAAGAGAGTTCGATACGACCGCTTAGATGAAAATGAGTTATCTAGTAATAATAATCAATTATTGGGATTATTTTTTAGTTTGAATTGGTGATGAATTTATATGGAGCAATTTTCTGCTAATACGAATTCAAGTCAATTTTTTTTCTTGGTTCGCTACTTCGTGGATCTATCCGCAAAATCTTGTGTATCGAAAAAACTTCCATCACAATCCAGGGAATCGTTCCAAGAAATCTCCAAATGTGATGCTCGACCCTCCAATGAATTTGGATCATCTTGACATTTGTTGTCGGATGAACCAACTGCAGTCCCGGCTTCAGTTTCTTTATCCGAGTCCTCACCGGATAAGCTTTCATCGGTTCCGTACATCATGAGATTTTCCAACGTCGACATTTTTTAAAAGGTTCTCATGGACATACACTTCCTAACAACGAAGAATTGACAGTTTTCCACGGCAACCAATAACAACACGTCAACACGCACTATAGTTTCAACATGGCAATGTGACTGACTTGCGGTTACTTTTCTCTTCGATGTAGAATGTAACGGCAAGTCAGTCACACTCAAGGTTTTTATCATAAAATCAATTATATCAATGGTTTTTACAACGTAATTAGTGCGGGCTAGTATGCAAACTATATTTTAGCATGAATATTGTCAAAATAATTCATCTTAAATAAATGATAACTGAGCGTGAATGAAATATCTTTCGAAGCTGTTTTCTCGTTTTAACATTTTTACAGATGGGACTGACTTGCGGTTACCGGCAGTGAACCGGGTCGATAGTGTTGAACTTACTTTGCAATGTGTTGGCTAAGCATAGACCAATAGAAGTATAATAGTTATTGAAATCTTCAGCACAGGATCGTAGCTCCATTAAAAATAGCGTAAAATCATCGAACTTAGAAAAGTTATTCATACCTTGTATGTTTTGTTGAACGATGTTTATAACTTTTATAAGATTTAAATTGCATTCATTTGTGTTTGCAAAGTTTAAAGTTGAGACTGTATGATTCATGGAAAAAAATAATCAAATTTACCGTATCCTACCGATTTTTCTTTAATACAAAGAAAAAACCTAAATTAATCCACCTAGCGGTCAGACCCAGCCTTTCTCATTCAAACTTTTATTTGTAAAAATAGATTCACATGAACGCTTCAATCCAATAAATGTATATTCACTCTTTAGGTTCTAAAATATTGATGTTGTAATCTATACATATAAAAATGCAGTCCGGTCTGTCTGTCTGTTTGATCCATATAGGCTCGAAAACCACCGAACCGATCGACGTGAAAATTTGTTTGTAGGGGTTTTTGGTCCCGATAAAGGTTCCTATGATAGTTTGAAACCCCTCCCTCTTCTGGAAAGGAGGGGTCCAATACAAAAGAAACATAGATTTCTGCACAACTCAAGAACAAACCAAGCAAATGAAACCGAATTTGGCATGTGGATGTTTTAAAGGGTAATAAATATGTCCATAATATTTCGAAGCCCCTCCCTCTTATGGAAGCACATGTTTCTGCACAAATTTCTGCACATCTCGCGAACTAATCAACTAAATGGAACCATGTTTGGCAAGTAAATGTTTTTGGTGGTAACAAATATGTTCCATAATCGACCTCAGGCAACATTTTGGATTGTAAGATAGCAACTTCCGGTTTCTGGAAACAGCCAAAAATGGACGGTTACCACCCAATGTAACAATATCCGGATAGAGAAAGATACACAGGAGCTAAATTCGACCACAGATACCATTTTGAATTCTAAGATGGCGACTTCCGGTTTCGGAAAAACAGCGGCAAACGACCAAATACCACCCAATATGGGTATTTTCGGAATCGACTCCAGACACCATTATGAATTGTAGGTTGGCAACTTGTGGTTTCTGGAAAACAGCCAAAAATGGCCGATTTCCGTCTAACGTGAGTATCTCCGAATCTAGAATGATACACAGCTGCTGAAATCGACCATAGACCCCATTTAGGATTCTAGGTTGGCGACTTCCGGTTCCTGGGAAACAGCGGAATATGATAAAATTTCACCCAATATGGGTGTTTCTTCAACCAGAATGACGCTCAGAGGCCAGAAATTATCTTAAATACCATTTTGAAATCCAAGATGGCGACTTCCGGTTTGTGAAAAACATTCTAAAATAACCAAATATCATCCAATATGAGTATCTCTGGAACCAGAATGATGTAATGAGCTAACAATTGACCTCAGGCACCATTTTGAATCGCTAAATGGCAACTTATAAGAAACAGTCGAAAATGACCAAATAATACTCAACATCGATATTTCCGTAATCGAGATGATGCAAAGAAATCAAACATCGACCCTTGACACCATTTTGAATTTAAAGACGACCACTGTTTGTTTCTGGAAAACAACCAAAATAACTAAATACCTCCCAATATGAGTATTTCCGGTGTCAGATTGATGCCAGAAAATTTGCTGAAAATGACCGAATACCACCCAATATGAATACATTCAGAATTAAGGCGATGTACAGAAGCCAAGAGTAGTAAAACCACATTTAAATTATGTGGAGACCACATATATCAATCAAAGCAGGTATAGTTTTAAATAGCCTTTGATTTCTTATCTTTCCATAACTTTTAAGCCACATATCAAATTGTTATGAGGTTTGTTATTTGTAAGTTTGAGAGATGACTCGTTCGTACGACACTAGTAATGTTCAAATAAGTCATGTAATCTTTGAAATAATAGACTTTCGTTGTTTTATTAACAATTTAATACATAACGGTGGCTTAAGTTGAATTATAATCAAATGAAATGGGAGCGTATAGGGCAGCAAAACTTCGAAACCACGTGTTCAATCATAATTCATCAGTTAACCCTTAACTAGCCCGCTCATCTGTTAATTATATTGATCAAATCGGTTTTGTAGTTTCTGAGATAATGAAGTTTCGTGATTTTCACATATTAGTGCTTATAGACGAAGTTACAGTCCGATTACAGTAAAATTCAATAGGGTGTTACGAGGCAGCTAGACTTATTAGTTGACACTAATTTTGTGGAAATCGGGTCAGCCATCTCTGAGAAAAGTGAGTGAGTGCAAGTAGTCTTTGGAATATGTTCCTTTTCATAGCTGGATTTCACATTTTTAAACATAACAGGCAAAGTAATAGTCCGATTGCAAAACAAATCAATAGGGTCTTATGGGGCAACTATACCTTCCATTCGACACTGATTTTATGATAATCGGCTGAGCCATCTCTGAGAAACATGAGTGAGATTAAGTATTCTTCAAAACACGTTTCTTGTCATAACTATTGAACCACAAGTTTAATCTTCATGAAATTCAACAGTTAAGAGTATTTTAGGTAAACCGTTCATTTGAAATCAATTTTGTTCAAATCGGTTGTGTAGTTTTCGAGATAATGTTGTTTAATGTTTTTTCCATTTTGATACATAACCTCTACACTAAAAATCCGATTTCAATGAAATTTAATAGGGTCTCATGGGACAATGAGACTTTCCATTTGCAATTAATTTCATGAAAATCGGTCTAGTTATCTCTGAGAAAAGTGAGTGAGAATAAAAATCTGCACATACACACACACACACATACACACACACATACAGAAAATGCTCAGCTCGTCGAGCTGAGTCGAGTGATATATGCCATTCGGCCCTTTGGAGCACTTTTATACTTTCGGTTTTGCAAGTGATTGCTATACCTTTCTAGGAGAAAGGCGATAATAGAAATAGAAACGAAAAATATTTTGTTTACTACGGACATTATCTCCACGAGCCCTGCTTGTCTTGCGCTGGACTGATTTATGATGCCATTCCTTTGTTGTTTTCCTGTGATAGTATATTTGGAGCTTTGATTGCCTCCTCTCAATTCCCAACCTTGATGGCTGACGAAGCATCATCTTTTTGCCTTTTTCCTAGAAAGGTATAGCAATCACTGAAAAAACTGAAGGAATAAAAGTGCTCCAAAAGCCTGAATGTCGTATATCACTCGACTCAGTTCAAAGAGCTGAGCATTTTCTGTACGTGTGTGTGTATGTGTGTGTGTAACGCTCTCCCAATCTCACTCGATTTTCTCAGAGATGGCTGGACGGATTTCAATGAAATTGATTGCAAATGAAAGGTCTAGCTGCCCCATAAGACCCTATTGAATTTCATTGTAGTCGGATTTTTAGTTTAGAGGTTATGTATCAAAATGTAAAAATTACGAAACATCAATAACTCAGAAACATGTTGCTCCGGATAATCGAATCCTCCGGATAATCGAGCCATTTTATATTTTTTAATTTTTTTATATCTCTCATTTAGAACAGTGAGTTTTTTATTTTATTATGTTGTACTCAATACATGTGCCGACGGAATAAATTAAAATTGTCTTTAGACTGTTTGTTACGACGATTTTCCAAATAACGCTATTTTTTTACGTCGTTTTCTCAAATAACGCGGTTTTATTGTACACGGTTTTTTTGCACGATTTTTCGTCTTCGCGTAAAATTGTTACCGTAAGTAACAGTAACGGTAGTAGACTATAGTAGGCTGTTTTTTACACAGTTTCATTTTCACACGGTTTTATTTCACACGGTTCTTTTTGACGACGTTTTTCCAAATAACGCGGTTTTTTACGACGTTTTTTCCAAATAACGTAAAAGAAACCACGTTTTTTTTACACGGTACGTAAAATCGTGTATAAAAGAACTTTACTGTATTGGCTTCTGAGCGTCATTCTTGTTAAAGAAACACTTATGCTGGGTGATATTTGGTCATTTTCGGCTGTTTTACAGGCACCGGAAGTCGCCATCTTACAATTCAAAATGTTGTCTGAGGTCGATTTGTGGCTTCAGTGCATCATAACAATGTTGGGGTGGTATTTGGTCATTTGCCGCTGTTTTTCAGAGACCGGAAGTCGCCATCTTGGATTTCGAAATAGTATTTGGAGACATGCAGAAGAAGGAAGGGTGTCGAAACATTATGGACATATTTGATACACCCAAAAACATTCACTTGCCAAATTAGGTTCCATTTAGTTGGTTAGTTCTCGAGATAAGCAGAAATTTGTGTTTCCTTTTTTTGAACCCCTCCCTCACAGAAGAGGCAGGGGAGTCGAACAATTATGAACATATATGTTACCTCTAAAAATATTTATATACCAAATTTGGTTGTATTTGGTTGTTTGGTTTTCGAGCTGTGCAAAATTCGTGTTTCATTTGTATGGGACCCCTCCCTTGTATAAGAGGGAGGGGTGTCAAACCATGATGGATATATTTGTAACCCCTTAAAACATCCACCTGTCAAATTTGGTTCCAATTGCTTAGTTAGTTTTGAGATGTGCAGAAATTTGTGTTTCATTTGTATGGGACCCCTCTCTTCCAGAAGAGGGAGGGATCTCAAACCATCATAGGAACCTTTCTCGGCCCCTAAAACCCCTACATACAAATTTTCACGTCGACCGGTTCGATAGTTGCCGAGCCTATATGGATCAGACAGACAGACAGACCGGGCTGCATTTTTATTGGTATAGAGAGATTGAGCGGCAGTGTTGCCAGATATTTCATTTTTGCATTTGAAAAACTAAATTGCATTCGGCGACAAATGAGTGTTACTGACTTCAGGTTTGAAAATTACATCGTATTTTCAGGAATATTTTAACTACCTGAAAACTCTGAGGTTTTGAAGTAGAATACTTCTCTCAGGAAATTCGGCTACATAGGGATGTGAAATGAAAATCTAAAACCGAAAAAAGTGAAAAATATGTCCAATTTCAAATGCTAATAAATCGGTTAGTATTCGATGGATTTCTTTCGTTCTTGCAGCAATAGATTGGAAAATCTTCTAAGATTCTTCCCAAAATAAGATAATTTAAATTTTATTATTCACACTATTGTACTATTGAAAATACTCAAGCCTTGTCAAAACGAAAAATTCGACCTCTGATTGGTCGTTATATGCTTGCTTCCCGAGCACGGTCGACAGGATCATATACCTTGCAATTGAAAACATGCTATACATGCCTATATTGGCCTGTTTCAGCCGGAGCCGCTCATAATAGTTCTAGACAGCGACAACAGCAGTCGTCCTTCCTTAGCAGCAGCACTAGCCCTGTGGTTGGTCACCACGTCTCAGGAGCAGCGCGGTTTTTCTCAGCGTGTGTCGCCAGACTGCCATTATTCCTCCACTGTTGGGGAAATCCAATTTTGGAAATCAAAATGCCTTTTTCAAGGCAAATAAACAAGTCATTGAAAGTTAATAATTTTTGTCAACGCAAGCAAGCATTCTGTGTTGCATCGTAGCAATTTAAATCTGTCGCACCCGTCGAATTTACTGAATGTGAAATAGCTTCCACAGTGCATGTTGTCCG
Organism: Wyeomyia smithii; assembly: GCF_029784165.1. Lineage (NCBI taxonomy): Eukaryota > Metazoa > Arthropoda > Insecta > Diptera > Culicidae > Wyeomyia > Wyeomyia smithii. The sequence goes on from NC_073695.1 coordinate 215,317,409, forward strand.
TGTATCTTAATTCCCCTAATGTTATGGCAGCTTAAAAGTTGTAATCAGCAACCGATCTTGAACCGCAAAATGCTTTTTTCAAGGCAAATAAACAAATAATTGAAGGTTAATAATTTTCTGGCATCAACACAAGCAGACATTCTGTGCGGGATGCAATCAAATTCTGTTGTAGCTGTCTAATTTTTACTTCTACTTTATTTAGTTAACCCCCCACTGTAGGGCCAGCGCAAAGGCTGCAATCAGCATGACTAACTTTGAATAACAAACGATTAACGTTTATTCACTAAAAATTCATCCAATTCAAAACAGGTTTTTGTCTGAGTACAACAATTTGCACAAAAATAATAGGAGGGTTGTGTGCAAAGCCACGACCGCAAGGTTGAAGTAGAATACTTTTACAAGAAAGATGACCCGGCTGCTTGCGTGTCAGTCATTTTGAAGTAGAATACTTCTCTCAGGAAGTTCGGCTACATAGGGATGTGAAATGAAAATCTAAAACCGATAAAAGTGAAAAATATGTCCAATTTCAAATGCTCATAAATCGGTTAGTATTCGATGGATCTCCTTTGTTCATGCAGCAATAGATTGGAAAATCTTCTAAGATTCTTCCCAAATGAAGATAATTGTAATTTTATCATTCAAACTATTGTACTATTGAAAATAGTCAAGCCTTGTCAAGACGGAAAATTCGACCTTCGATTGGTCGTTATATGGTTGCTTTCCAAACACGGTCGACAGAATCATATACCTTGCAATTTAAAATATGCTTTTAAAATTTATGCAAAATATGCTATTTAAAACAGCGGATAGCAATATAGCATAATAGCAATAGATAGCACACTAGTTGCAGCGGATCTCAGAATCGATAGCAGTTCGGCCAGCGGATACCAATGGCAGCATATAGCGGCCACAACTCTGGCATGGCTACGGATAGCGTAGCAGTTACAGCGGGTACATCAGACCATGACGCATTTATGCAATAATTGAATGAAAATTGCAATTGCAGCAGTCGGCCTTTTTCAAGGCTACTAAATGTTTTCGGAAGAGCATAATGAATGGTTATTAATAAACTGCAACTGAGGTTCGATGCAAATGCACAGCAGTGTGATGTTTATTACGATTTGTTGATACTGTGCTTAACAAGCGGTATATACGAAACAAATTCGATTTCAAAATGACTGACACGCAAGCAGCCGGGTTACCTCCTGTAAAAGTATTCTACTTCAACCTTGCGGTCGTGGTTTTGCACACAACCCTCCTGTGATTTTTTAAGCAAAACGAGAGTTACAGCATTCAGGATGTTCAGGGTGAAATGTTCTATCGGGGGGTCTAGAACAATTTGTTTTCGAACATATATTTGTAATTGAAAAGATAGTGAAATGGAAACAAATAATTTGTTTCAGAAATATAAAAAGTTATCAAGGTTCTCTGATTGTACTGAAATATTCAGGGTTGTTTTTATTTATATAACAAAACACAATACATAATATCAGATTTTTTGAAAAGGGTTAAGTGGGGTAAAAGAAGACCCTTGAGAATTTGGAGTCGAAAATCAGCTGAAAACAAATAAAATGTGGTGACTTTGATTACATTGATTTCGATTGATGATTTTGATTGATGATTGATTTGATTGATTTCTTCAAAAATCGACATTCTATCCTATAAAAAATATGAAATGCCGGTTTTTAAGAATTTCTGTCGTGGTTTCATTATAGGATATTTGCATTTTTCTTCAAAAAATGGTGATTATTATAGCTCTTTTTTGCTTGTCAACAAAACTGGACCCTATATCTAAGCTATACGTTTTATAGAGCAACTTAAGAGCTTTCATTTGATGTTATTAAAAAATGCGCCGTTTTAGTAACGACCGAGAAAATTTCATTATTCATACATGTTTTAAATCATTATTCAAACCCATTGTATCAGGAGCGCAACTCCGTTTTGCTTCGATGTCCCCCAGTCGATCTTAAATTTCCAGGGTTTGTTCATCCATGAAATAAATTGTACATATAAGTTTTTTGGGAAAGGAGTTAGTGGGGTGAAATGCAGATTGCAGGATTCAGGTGTTGGGGGCCCGGGACAGAAATTTTCGTGGGGCCTCTTTTCTCAAAAAAATTAGTTGAAATGATTTAACGCTTCGCTGGAAGGTGACGAGCAGAACAAGAAAAAGGACTTCAACCTGCATTCACGCCTGGTCTAGAACCAGGTGGGCCCCTCGTGTCGAAAGGAGATTTCGAGATTTTTTTTTTTGGAGGTCAATTTTTTAAACCAATTTAAGTCTGGGATGTTGTAAAGCTATAGCCTGCTAGCCAGCATTTTTAATGTAACTACAAAATAGAGTTGCGCTCCTTGTGCAACAGGTTCAAATGATGGCCTAAACCTTGTTATGAAAAAATCTATTTTTTTTAAACGGTGCATTTTTGAATACGTTTAATAAAAGCTCTTGAGTTGATTTATAAATCGTTTTGCTTAATTGTAGGACCTAATTCTGATGACAAAAAAAAAACTCCAAAAATCACCAGATTTTTGAAGAAAAATGTAAATATCTAATTATGTAACCTCAACAGCAACTTTCAATAACCGACATTGTATATTTTTATAGGATAGAATTACCATATCAATTTTCAGAGAAATCGATTGAGCGTACAAAAAGTAATAGTTTTTTTGTCTTTTCAGCAGTTTTCGGACTCGAAACTTTCAAGTCTTTTTCACCCCACTTTACTTTTTTCAAAAAATCTAAGATTATGCCAAATATTGTTTCATTATAGGAAAAAACAAAACTTGAAGGTTTCAACACTATCTGATCGGGCCCCCCAGCACCTAAATCCCTTGATAAGTATACATAGTTCTCATTCCACCAGCTTTTCAATTACAAAAAAAAAAATGTCTGAAAAAAATTGTTCTGGACCCGCCGATAGAACATTTCACTTTTAGTAGCATATCAAAGGGGACACCTTGAGCTTTCGAATGATGAGTATAAGAGCGATACTAATTTTTTTCGGATAAGTTTCTTCTACCAGAGACACCGTGCATTTGCTTGCTCTCTGATTTGCTTGCGATTTCTATTCTTTGTTTTTCCTCTCTATTTCTGAACTTTTTTTATTATGGATATTGTGGATAATGCCATTCGAAATAAATTAGTCAAAGAGTTTAAAAGTTGTATAAATTTTTACCGGAAGTGATGTCTGTCCTTTTTCCGTATTTTTTTTAAATAATCTGGATAATTAAAGTTTAACTTAAACATCGCAAAAGAAGATTTTTTAATCAATGAAATTTTTCCTAAGAATAGTTTCTCAAATCTCAAGGTCATCAATCATTGATTTACAAATATTTTGAAAAATGTCGAGATCCAATATATTTTTAAAACCTAATCTTTTATATTTTTTTATTTCTTTATCCAGAACTTGTTATAAGAAATCCCGTTATTACTTGAAATTTAAAAAAATTCACTTCTTTATTAATCAAAATTTAGTGCTTATTGAATTTTTTTTGTCTTGAAATTTCTTTTTTTCATTGTTTATAGTTTGTTTCATAAAGCATTATTAGTTCCTTGCAATCGGTTAAGACAGTTTCAACATTTCAAAAATTCAAACGAACTTCAAACGTCTTTAGTCTGAAAAATTCCTTACAAAAAATACTCAGATTGCATAACCAAACACGTGCGCAAAGTTTCATTCAATTCAAAAATGATCGATTAAATTTTTGCCAATATTCAGATCATTTGGCATAGAAACATTTAGGTTTCAACTAAGGACAGTTTCGGTGAAGTTTCTATTTTCAAAGACAAACTGTAAATACATTGTAAAAGAGTAAGTAAGAGTGTACAGTAAAGTGTCAGAAAAATTCTCCAACATTACGGTTGGGGCTTTCTTCTAAGAACGTGCTATAAATTTCTCCCATAAAAATTACGTAACGCTGCAGAAGAATTTGCTCAATAAAAATGCTAGTTTTTGGAAAGTCTCTCCAGAGATTTTTTGTTACCTAACGCTGGTCTTACTTCCCCCTCTGCCCTATGAAACAAATGGTAACGCTCAAGGAAACCCTCCCTCCCCCAATGAGCGTTACGTAATTTATGGATGTCGCCTAAGGTAGTTTCAGACCCTTCTCTACTCTGAAAAGGAGGGCTCCCATACAAATGAAACACAAATTTCTCTACAATTCGGGAACTAATCAAGGGAATGATACCAAATTTGGCATGTGGAGGTTTTTGAAAGCAAAAAATATTTCCATGGTAATTCAACACCCCTCCCTTTTCTGGTAGGGAGGGCTCTTATATAAATCAAACACATATTTGATACTTCTCCGTACTCTGGAGGGGGAGGGGGGAGGGAGAGGAGTCTGCGATTTGTCTTTTGACTTTGATCGCAACCAATATCCGATTCGTCATGCATTTTTGGACTATGAACAAATTGCAAGGAATCAATCAATTTGGAATATTTAAATCTGAACATATAAAAATGCAGCTTTGTCTGTCTGTCTGTCTGACCCATGTAGGCTTGGAAACTATTGAATCAATCGGCGTGAAATTTTATGTGTAGAGGTTTCTAGGAGGCGAGAAATGTGACTAAGATAGTTCGAGGGAGGTGTCCCTTTTCTGGAAGGGACGGGTCCCATGTAAATGAAACACAAATTTCTGCACATCTCGAAAACTAACCAACTGAATTGAACCAAATTTGACAGGTGAATGTTTTCAGGGGAAAAATATGTCCATAATTAACCTCCCAGATGTTCTCGAGGTACGATGCTGGCCTAACAAGCCAGCCGTCGTAGGTTCGAGTCTCAGCTCGGGAGAGACTGTTAGTGTCAGTAGGATCGTAGCGCTAGCCCCGCAATTGTCCTGTACACTAAACAGTTGGCTGCGAAGTGTGTGTATAACAAACAGTAGGTCAAGTTCCGAATCAGAATGTAGCACCAAGGAAAAATGATATGTCCGTAATTGAGGTTTTAGGTTTTAGTTGAGGTTTTAGAGAGCAAGAAAAATGTTCATGGTGGTTCGACACCCCTCCCTCTTCTGGACGGGAGGGCTCTTATACAAATCAAACAAAAATTTTTATGGTGGTTTGACACTCCTCCGTATTTTGAACGAGAAGGGAGGTTTCCCATACAAATTAAACATATATTTCTAACAGGTTTTCCGGAAAACAGCCAAAAATGGTCGGGTCGATGCACAAAAGCCAAAACTCGACTCCACACGCCATTTCCAAATTTAGGATGGAAACTTCCGGTCTCTAATATGGATGTTTCCGGAACCAGAATGACGCCCAGAGGCCAGAAAATGTCTCCAAACGCCATTTTTAAATCCAAGATGGTAACTTCCGGTTTATAAAAACCAGCGGAAAGTGACCAAATACCACCCAATATGGATATTTTCGGAATCGTATTGATGCAATGAAGCCACAAATCGACCTTATACAATAAGACTATAAACAAATCGCAAGAAAACAATAAATTTGGAATGTTTAAAATTATTTAATTTGGCACAAAAATGGGCGGGACGAAGATTTCCGGGTCAGCTAGTTTCAAATAAATTGTCACCAGCATTTTCATCATACTGCAGTCGTGGCGATAATTCGCTACTTTTGGTTTTGTGATAACGTAGTTGAAAAATAATTTTTGGGCATAATAACACAACGGTAATAAAACCAACACCAACACTTATCATTCTTACTAAATTCATTTAATTACAGTCAGGTTTTTTACGCGGGAGATACGTACCCGAGATACGATACGTGAATCGAAAAATGAGGGAGATACGTACCTCGTAAAAAAACCGCGTTATTTCATAAATCCGCGTAAAAAAACCGCGCTAGTTAAAAAATCCGCGTAAAAAAACCGCGTAAAAAAAACACGTTTTTTTTAAATCCGCGTAAAGTAGTCCAGCAAGAAGGGCTTTAGAAAAAAACCGAGACGCTCTAGAACCAGTATTTAAAATTGTCCTCTTTGACGGGCATTCCTGATCTTTCGGTGGGCGGAGAGCATTTTTTGGACTAAGTCTTTTACTAGATAAACACTTAAACGTTCCAACCCACGTTAATTCGGTAATTCGTGAAAATTTTTTGAAGTAGAATACTTCTCTCAGGAAGTTCGGCTACATAGGGATGTGAAATGAAAATCTAAAACCGAAAAAAGTGAAAAATATGTCCAATTTCAAATGCTAATAAATCGGTTAGCATTCGATGGATTTCCTTCGTTCTTGCAGCAAAAGATTGGAAAATCTTCTAAAATTCTTCCCAAAATAAGATAATTGTAATTTTATTATTCACACTATTGTACTATTGAAAATAGTCAAGCCTTGTCAAAACGAAAAATTCGACCTCTGATTGGTCGTTATATGCTTGCTTCCCAAGCACGGTCGACAGAATCATATACCTTGCAATTGAAAACATGCTATTTTGCCTATATAAGAGCCTGTTTCAGCCGGAGCCGCTTATAATAGTTCTAGACAGCGACAACAGCAGTCGTCCTTCCTTAGCAGCAGCACTAGCCCTGTGGTTGGTCACCATGTCTTAGGAGCAGCGCGGTTCTTCTCAGCGTGTGTCGCTAGACTGCCATTATTCCCCCCGTGTTGGGGCAGCATGAAGATTGCCATCAGGAAATCCAATTTTGGAAATCAAAACGCCTTTTTGAAGGCAAATAAACAAGTCATTGAAAGTTAATAATTTTTGTCAACGCAAGCAAGTATTCTGTGTTGCATCATGCATGTTGTCCGTGTATCTTAATTCCCCCAATGTTAGGGCAGCTCAAAGGTTGTAATTAGCAACCGATTTTGAACAGCAAAATGCTTTTTTGAAGGCAAATAAAAAAATAATTGAGGGTTAATAGTTTTCTGGCATCAACATAAGCAGACATTCTGTGCGGGATGCAATCAAATTCTGTTGTAGTTGTCTAATTTTTACTTTATTTAGTAAACTCCCCACTGTAGGGGCAGCGCAAAGGCTGCGATCAGCATAACAGACATTGAATAATAAACTGCCCTGTTAGAACGCATTCACAAAAGCAGTCAGTTCGACTATGCAGAGCTAATATAAAGACGATTCAATCAATCAGCGTAAACAGAATTTCGTCGTCTCCCAGCTGCCAAGTTGCAACATGATGCAACACGCAACAGCGAGCAAACGAAATCGCTTGATGTTACAAACCGCAATAAGATACGGGTTAAAACCGTTGCGTGTGTGAGAGCACCATCGGTGTTTATTCGCTGGATACACTATCTACTGTCTACTGAACGCAATAATCTGCTTACATGCGACACGGGGACGGGAACATTTTCTTCAACCAAGCTGCACAACACGACACAAAACATGTTATTTTGTTGCTTCAATGAGAGTGCTATCGGTCCGGCTCGACAAGAAATCATTTTTGTGCATCCGTGCTACGAAACTGAGGAAAAACTTTAGAAACTGAAAAAAGAAGTGGAGCTTATCAAATGATCGCTCTGAGCCGGAATGAAGTCACACATATTTTTCAAGTTATGTCATTCCACCACGTACGAAAAATAATTCATTCCTATTTTCATCCCTATATAAGAGCCTGTTTCAGCCGCAGCCGCTCATAATAGCGACAAGTCGTCCTTCCTTAGCAGCAGCACTAGCCCTGTGGTTGGTCACCACGTCTCAGGAGCAGCGCGGTTTTTCTCAGCGTGTGTCGCCAGACAGCCATTATTCCCCCCGTGTTGGGGCAGCATGAAGATTGCCATCAGGAAATCCAATTTTGGAAATCAAAATGCCTTTTTGAAGGCAAATAAACAAGTCATTGCAAGTTAATCATTTTTGTCAACGCAAGCAAGCATTCTGTGTTGCATCCTAACAATTTAAATTTGTCGCACCCGTCTAATTTACTGAATGTGAAATAGCTTCCACAGTGCATGTTGTCCGTGTATCTTAATTCCCCCAATGTTAGGGCAGCTCAAAGGTTGTAATTAGCAACCGATTTTGAACCGCAACATGCTTTTTTTAAGGCAAATAAAAAATTAATTAAAGGTTAACAATTTTCTGGCATCAACACAAGCAGACGTTCTGTGCGGGATGCAATCAAATTCTGTTGTAGTTCTCTAATTTTCACTTTATTTAGTAAACCCCCCACTGTAGGGGCAGCGCAAAGGCTGCGATCAGCATAACCGACATTGAATAATAAACTGCCCTGTTGGTACGCATTCACAAAAGCAGTTAGTTCGACTATGCAGAGCTAATATGAAGTCGATTCAATCAATCAGCATAAACAGAATTTCGTCGTCTCCCAGCTGCCAAGTTGCAACATGATGCAACACGCAACAGCGAGCAAACGAAATCGCTTGATGTTACAAACCGCAATAAGATACGGGTTAAAACCGTTGCGTGTGTGAGAGCACCATCAGTGTTTATTCGCTGGATACACTATCTACTGTCTACTGAACGCAATAATCTGCTTACATGCGACATGGGGACGGGAACATTTTCTTCAACCAAGCTGCACAACACGACACAAAACATGTTATTTTGTTGCTTCAATGAGAGTGCTATCGGTCCGGCTTAACAGGATGTTCACAAGAAATCATTTTTGTGCACCCGTGCTACGAAACTGAGGAAAAACTTTAGAAACTGAAAAAAGAGGTGGAGCTTATCAAATGATCGCTCTGAGCCGGAATGAAGTCACACATATTTTTCAAGTTATATCATTCCACCACGTACGTAAAATAATTCATTCCTATTTTCATCCCTATATAAGAGCCTGTTTTAGTCGAAGCCGCTCATAATAGTTCTGAACAGTGACGACAGCAGTCCTCCCTTAGCAGCAGCGGGAGCGAGCAGTGGGTACCATCGATAGCGGATAGCGGCCACAACTGTGGCATGGCTGCGAATAAGCGTAGCAGTTTCAGCGGATCTCACCATCGATAGCAGCAGGGCCAGCAGATGCAGGTACAGCGGATACCAATGGCGGCCACAACTGTGGCATGGCTACGGATAGCGTTACAGTTGCTCAGCAGTTGGGCCAGCGTATAGCGGCCACAACTGTGGCATGGCTATGCATGGCGTAGCTGTTGCAGCGGGTATATCAGCATCGATAGTAGCAGGGTCAGCTGATGCAACGACACTCCCTTCACTAAAATGCTGTTTCAGTGTGGTAGCGGGAAGCATCAGCAGCAGGCTTGCATGAAGTGAATACATCAGCCAGCAACTTTCTCTAAGGCCTCTGCTATAGTAGACGCGAAAAGCGGCGCGAACCGATTCGCTCGGCCGTAGGTTGATGTACAGCTCTACTGATGGCTGTACATTAACCTACAGCTGAGCGAATCGGTTCGCGTCGCTTTTCGCGTCTATTATGGCAGAGGCCTAATGGGAAAGTTGTATCAGTTTGTTCAGAAGAATATTATTGTCGGTAATATTACAGAGATGCGATTGCGTAAATCCGATTTTGAGTTGAACAATTGTTCTTTTGAGAACAAATAACACACTTATTTAAAGAGTTAATAGCTTTTGGTACCAATAGCAGTATAGTTACAGCCTCAGCGGTAGATGCAGATGCAGCCGGTACTTCCCTGAGGCCGATGTAAAGGTAAATGGGAGCAGCACGGCGAAACAGTTCGGGTTATGCTTAGACGCGCGTCATTTTTCGTTGTTGATATTCCCCACATGGAACGACGCGCTTTCGTATGATAGCGGTGGTATTAGCGGTAGATGCATTTGCCAACACTTCCTCCAGTAAAGCCGTGTCTAGCTTTCAATGTGAAAACACCTTTCTCATTGTGTTGACCGTGCGCCTTAGTCCTCACTATCAATGATAAATTGAACAATTATCCTTATAAGGACAACAAATGAATTAATGAAGATTTAATTTTGAATTAGAATACTTCTCTCAGGAAGTTCGGCTACATAGGGATGTAAAATGAAAATCTAAAACTGAAAAAAGTGAGAAAAATTTCAAATGCTAATAAATCGGTTAGTTTTCGATGGATTTCCTTCGTTTTTGCAGCAATCGATTAGAAAATCTTCTAAGATTCCTACCAAATGCATGAAACTGCAATTTTATCATTCGAACTATTGTACTATTGAAAACGCTTAAGCCTTGTCAAAACAAAATTCGACCTCTGATTGGTCGTCATACCGCGCTTTCCCAAGCACGGTCGGCAGAGTTACGGACCTAGTAAATTGGGAATGCATCATTTGGCCTATATAAGAGCTTCATCAGATAATAAACAAACATTTCATCGGATATTAAATTGAACAACTGAAATTTGAAGAACACAAATGATTATTTGAAGAGTTAATATTTTCTCGTTTTGCGCTATAATCCAAAGTTAATTATCTTCATCTACATGCATACTCTGATTATAATTACGTGTTTGCGTCGCTTAGTGTTTGGCTATGGTCATGCAGAACGCAAATAACGGCGCGATGCGATTCGGCAAGACGAAATCTGTTGAAATGTATAGCTCTACTTCGCCTTAAAAAGAGCTGTACATTTCACCACGGTAAGGCGAATCGCATCGCGCCGGCATTCGCGTTCTGCATAACCGTAGCCTTTGTTTCGTTCCCGTTTTATGATGTCGTATTAAATGTGCATATTACAATTCGGCAGCACTTCAACTTCTCATTTGCACAAAATTTAAAAATATCCAATGAACTTCATTCAAAACATCAGACAAAAAGAAATTACAATACTGCCAATGAACGGTCAACGTTTATTTACTAGAAAAAATGACTGACACGCAAGCAGCCAGGTTATCTTTCTTGTAAAAGTATTCTACTTCAACCTTGCGGGCGTGGCTTTGCATACAACCTTCTTGTGATTTTTTGAATTAACGCGGTACCGCGTAAAAAAACCGCGTTAATTCAAAAATCCGCGTAAAAAAACCGCGTTAATTCAAAAATCCGTGTAAAAAAAACCTCGTAAAAAAACCGCGTGAAAAAACCTGACTGTATTTATTATTATTTGAACAAAACTAATCTATTTCTTAAGAATTGATTTGCAAAACATATTAAACACTATAAAACAAGTTTAGTGTTTTATAGAAACTCACATCACCCGGAAGGTTCGCTAAGGATAAAAAAAATAAAAATAAACGAAAATATTATTTCAATTTGAAAAAGTGAAAACGCATCTCTCGCTATTGGAAACGCTTGCACATATCTTGTTTCTTTACATTAGCAGTACGGGACATAAAAAATAATTCACTTTGAACTAATTACGAATCATTCTGTGCCGAACACGCATCAGTACTGGACGTGTTTGGTGATCGGTCCGATAGAGTATAAAACAAAAGACGTGTGAACAAGTGTTGGCATTGTTTGCCTGGTCGAGTGAAATAAATCCGGGTTCAAGGTCGTTCCTTTGTGCAACTGTTTCGCATCGTGACTGCCAGCTGGTGCGTAAGCCGATTTGGCTGCTGGCTGGATTGTGCTACAGCAGTGGACGAGACACAAACGAGGAAAAAGAAGAAGCCATCAGTGTCAGCGAGTCGTATCGCTGTGTGGAGTGATCTCACACCTGGCTCGCTGCTGGTGGCTGTTTGGTGCTGCTGTATTGGTGCTGCTGGCTGTAACGGCTGCTACTTCGAACGATCGGACAACCAACCTTACTGGAAGGGAGAAATAAAAAGGTACGTGTTCTTGTCAGCGCTAGTGCGCTAGACTTAAGATGGATGTAGATCCCTCGCCTCCCGCGCCACCATCCCCGAACCCCTCTGACCCTGACCCTTCTGTTACCCCCTCCCCTGTTCATTCTTCAGTCCCCCCTCGCCCCAGGCTTTACCCAGACGGAGCCCAGGGCAGCTATACTGTTTATTTTCGGCCAAAGGCAGGACCGAAATCGAAAAAGTTGAACCTCTTGCAGATTTCTAAAGACCTGACGAAGGAGTACAAGGGCGTGACCGAAATTTCCAAGGTCCGGCCTAACAAGCTCCGTGTCGTGGTCGGTAACCTGAAAGAGGCCAACGATATAGCTTGCTCTGAGCTCTTCACACGCGAGTATCGCGTTTACATACCCGCACGAGACGTGGAGATCGACGGTGTCATAACCGATTCGAGTCTGTCCGTCGAGTGTATACTGCAAAGTGCCAAAGGGTGCTTTAAGAACAAAACGTGTCCCGAAGTAAAGGTGCTCGACTGCAAGCAATTGCGGTCAGCATCGATCATCGGTGGCAAAACAGTATACACTCCGTCAGACTCGTTTCGAGTTACGTTCGCCGGGTCTGCACTACCAAGCCACGTCTCGATCCACCGGGTTCGTCTCCCTGTGAGGCTCTACGTGCCCCGCGTCATGAACTGCCTGAATTGCAAGCAGTTAGGCCATACAGCCGCCTACTGCTGCAATAAGGCACGTTGTGGCAAGTGTGGGGAGTCTCATGCGGAAGATTCTTGCAGTGTTAACGCTGAAAAGTGTATTCACTGCGGAGAAAATCTGCATGAGCTCTCAACATGTGCGGTGTACATGCAGCGCAGGGATAAAATAAAACGGTCTCTCAAAGAGCGTTCAAAGCGTTCCTACGCTGACATGCTGAAGAAGACCGTTACCACTTCTCCCGTTACTTCGAACCCCTTCGATCTGTTGCCCTCTGAGGAAACCGATTCTGACGATTCACCAGCGGGAGCATCTTACGCCAATCCTGGGGAGTCTAGAAAGAGGAAAAGTGTTTCCTCTCCTAAACTTCCCAGAAAAGGTCCTAAGATTTCTCAAAGTGAAATGAAGGTTACAAACAAACCAAACAGTGCTGCGGAAAAACCGAAGCAAACTCCTCCTGGGCTGGCAAATTTAAAGTCCCAGAAGGAGTTCCCAGCACTGCCAGGAACATCTAAAACCCCAGTTGCTCCTTTTACACTCCCAGTTGATGAAACAAACTCTGGATTAGTGAAATTTTCTGACATTGTGGACTGGATTTTTGAAACTTTCAATGTACCCGATCCAATTAAAATTTTTCTTACAGCATTCCTCCCAACAGTTAGATCATTTTTGAAGCAGTTGACTGCCCAATGGCCTCTCCTTGCAGCGATTGTATCCTTCGATGCCTAATTCAACTGCGTATATGAAGGATTCTATCTCTGTCTTACAGTGGAATTGTAGAAGTATTTTACCAAAAATTGATTCGTTTAAAGTTTTGATAAATAAAAACAAATGCGATGCATTTTCCCTTTGTGAAACTTGGCTTACTTCAAATATTGATCTCAACTTCCATGATTTTAATATTATTCGCCTTGATCGAGACACCCCATATGGAGGAGTACTTTTAGGGATTAAAAAGTGCTATTCTTTCTATCGTATTAACCTCCCCTCGATTCCAGGCATCGAAGTTGTCGCATGTCAAATGACAATACAAGGTAAAGAGCTTTGTATTGCCTCAATATATATTCCTCCCAGAGCACAGGTTGGGCAACGGCTGCTCTTTGATTTAATAGAACTTCTTCCCTCGCCACGTTTGATTTTGGGAGACTTCAACTCTCATGGCGTGGCTTGGGGTTCCCCATACAATGATAACCGCTCCTCTTTAATCTATAACCTTTGCGATGACTTCGACATGACTATTTTAAACAACGGTGAAATGACACGTATCCCGAAACCTCCAGCGCGCCCAAGCGCTTTGGATCTATCCTTATGTTCGACGTCGCTACGGTTGGATTGCACATGGAAGGTAATCCTCGATCCTCACGGTAGCGACCATCTGCCTATTCTTATTTCAATTACTAACGGGTCAACTCGCATGCGACCAGTTGACATTCCGTATGACCTCACACGAAATGTCGATTGGAAGTTATACGAGGAAATGATTTCAAAAGCGGTCGAGTCGATTCAACATCATTCACCACTTGAAGAATACAACCTCCTCGCGGGCTTGATTCTCGACGCCGCGTTGCAAGTCCAAACGAAGAAATATCCCGGCGTAACGATCAAAGAACGGCCTCCCACTCCGTGGTGGGACCAAGAGTGCTCCGATGTCTACACGCAAAGATCCGACGCGTTTAAGGCCTACCAGACGGGAGGTATACCTGGCGACTATTTACGGTATTCGGAGCTTGATACCAAGCTTAAAAGCTTGGCTAAAGCAAAGAAACGTGGATATTGGCGTCGGTTCGTGAACGAGACGTCGAGGGAGACATCGATGAGCACTCTTTGGAACACAGCCCGAAGAATGCGGAATCGCGTAACGGTCAACGAAAGCGAGGAGTCTTCAAGTAGGTGGATATTTGATTTTGCCAGGAAAGTATGTCCGGACTCTGTTCCTGAGCAAAATATTGTTCGCGATGCGTCTCCGGGCCACGACGCGATAGAATCACCTTTTACGATGGCAGAACTTTCAGTTGCCCTCCTGTCCTGTAACAATAACGCGCCTGGATTAGATAGAATCAAATTCAACTTGTTGAAGAATCTACCCGGCAATGCCAAGAGGCGCTTGTTGAACTTGTTCAATAAGTTCCTGGAGCAAAACATTGTACCGCAGGATTGGAGGCAAGTGAAGGTGATCGCCATCCAAAAACCAGGGAAACCAGCTTCTAATCACAACTCTTATAGGCCGATTGCAATGCTATCCTGTATCCGGAAATTGATGGAAAAAATGATACTCCGTCGTTTAGACCACTGGGTCGAATCAAATGGTCTACTATCAGAAACTCAATTTGGCTTCCGCCGTGCCAAAGGGACGAATGATTGTCTTGCGTTGCTTTCAACAGATATTCAGCTGGCGTATGCTCGTAAAGAACAAATGGCGTCTGCGTTCTTGGACATTAAGGGGGCTTTTGATTCCGTTCCTATTGACATTCTTTCGGGTAAACTTCACCGACAAGGATTTTCTCCAATTTTGAACAATTTTTTGCACAACTTGTTGTCCGAAAAGCACATGCATTTTACGCATGGCGATTTGGCAACTTTTCGCATTAGCTACATGGGTCTTCCCCAGGGCTCATGTTTAAGCCCCCTTCTTTACAACTTTCATGTAAATGACATCGACGAATGTCTGGCAAATTCATGCACGATAAGACAACTTGCAGACGACAGTGTAATCTCTGTTACAGGAGCCAAAGCTGCCGATTTGCAAGGACCATTGCAAGATACCTTGGACAATTTGTCTGCTTGGGCTTTACAGCTAGGTATCGAATTCTCTCCGGAGAAGACTGAGATAGTAGTTTTTTCTAGGAAGCATGAACCTGCTCAGCTTCAAACACAATTAATGGGTAAAACGATTTCTCAGGTTTTGGTACACAAATATCTTGGTGTCTGGTTCGACTCTAAAGGCACCTGGGGTTGTCACGTGAGGTATCTGATGAAAAAATGTCAACAAAGAGTGAATTTTCTTCGTACAATAACCGGACAATGGTGGGGAGCCCATCCAGGAGACCTTATAAGGCTTTACCAAACAACGATATTGTCTGTTATTGAATACGGGTGTTTCTGCTTCCGCTCCGCAGCAAACACACATTTGATCAAACTGGAGCGAATACAATATCGTTGTTTGCGTATCGCCTTAGGTTGCATGCAGTCGACCCATACGATGAGTTTGGAGGTCTTAGCTGGAGTACTACCATTGAAAAACCGCTTCTGGAGCCTGTCTTCTCGTATTCTAATCAAATGTGAGGTCTTGAACCGTCCCGTGATTGAAAATTTTGAAAGGTTAATCGAACTTAATTCTCAAACCCGTTTTATGACATTGTATTTCAATCACATGTCCCAAAATATTAACCCTTCTTCGAATATTCCAAATCGTGTCGACTTATCAAATACTTCTGATTCTACTGTGTTTTTCGATACATCCATGATAGAAGAAACTCGTGGAATCCCGGATCATTTACGCGTGCAGCAGATCCCTAAAATTTTTTCCAATAAATATCGAAACATCAACTGCGACAATATGTACTACACTGACGGATCACTTCTTGATGGGTCCACTGGCTTCGGTATCTTCAATAACAATTTAACCGTCTCCCATAAGCTCGATAATCCTGCTTCTGTTTACGTCGCAGAATTAGCTGCAATTCAGTACACCCTAGGGATTATCGAAAAAATGCCCACGGACCATTATTTCATCTTTACGGACAGTCTCAGTTCCATTGAGGCTCTCCGATCGATGAAAGATGTTAAGCACTCTCCGTATTTCCTGGGGAAAATACGGGAACATCTGAGTGCTTTATCCGAAAAATCTACTCAGATTACCTTAGCGTGGGTCCCTTCTCACTGCTCGATACCGGGTAATGAGAAAGCGGACTCTTTGGCTAAGGTGGGCGCAACAAACGGTGATATTTATGAAAGACCAATTGCCTTTAATGAATTTTTCGCACTTGTACGTCAGAATACGATCATCAGTTGGCAAAATGCTTGGACCAGAGGGGAATTGGGAAGGTGGTTACATTCCATAATCCCCAAAGTATCGACGAACCCGTGGTTCAAGGGGTTGGATGTAGGTCGGGATTTCATTTGCGTGATGTCCCGGCTTATGTCCAATCACTATAGATTTGACGCGCTCCTCCGTCGTGTTGGGCTCGGGGAAAGTGGTATCTGTGCCTGTGGTGAAGGTTATCACGACATAGAGCATGTGGTTTGGTCATGCCCTGTACACCGTGACGCCAGGTCTAAATTAATAGCTTCCCTGCAGGCCGAGGGTAGACAGCCGGCTGTTCCTGTTCGTGATGTCTTGGCGAGCCGTGACCTATCCTACATGTCCCTTATATACGTTTTCCTGAAATCCATCCACGCCCCAGTCTAGTCCCGTTCCCCTCCGTCTACACCCAACAAAACGACAAGAACACGTTTGAACCTTAAGCACAAAACCAGCAACCAGACCCCGCACAACAGAACCAGGACCCAAGGACTACGAGCCTCTGTCCCAACTCACGACATCGTGGCTCAGCAGAACGAATCCATACATGCCATTCGACGATTATCAGACGACCATTGAACAACAAAACACTGATTGGAAATCCCATGCTAGTTTTAAGTTAGACTTAATTTCAGCTCGTAGTCGGCAGCGAGGATAAAAAATTTGCTTTAGTTTTTAAGTCATCAGATATAATTGGCGCCGTTAAACATTAAATTGTATTTGTGCCGTGTCAAATAAATGTTATGTGAAGAAAAAAAAAAAAAACTAATTACGAATTGGCAACAAACAGCTTGTGGTGACAAAAACACTCGAAACGATAAAACAGATATTCATACGAAACTAAGAAACATTTTCCCCCGACAGCAACACATTCGGCAGCACTTATTCACGAGTAGTAGGACAGATGGTGTTGCATCTCCATTACCATTAACCCTTTTTCTTCTCCGCGGCGGTTGGCACGTATTCAAGTTGTTGCCTTTGGTAGCATAAAAAACATCTTAAGTAGTTCACAGTTACGAGACCCATCAAAAATCATCCTTCTCGTTCGAAACACTTCTGCCAGATATAAATGTCTCCTCCCGCATCCTCCAAGACGACGCCAAGAAGCGAAATCTCACCGAGCGACCGTGAATTAAGCTCCCAGTCAACCCACACTCAGTCAGCATCGGTAGTTATCGTATGTGTACACCATATCCACACCCGGTGAACACTCCGGCTATGTTTCGGTTGCATTATTGCCGCTGTTTGTATTCCGACCATTTACGGCGGACCGGGGGCGATTTTTCACTCAACGGCTAATTAATAAAAATGATGTGAAGAAAGAAGTCAGATCACTTTCATCGACGGCACGCACAGCAGTCACAGCCGTGTAGACAGATTATGGTGCTGCTATTTTTAGTTCGCTTCGAACCCTTTTCCCGTAACGGCTGCGGGGACGCCGCGAAATGCCGACAAAGTTTAGGAAATCGGATACTTGTGGAATGTTTGAATTATTACTGCACGATTACAATTAACGTTTCGAACCGCGTACATCCCCGGAGGGAGAGCCAACAGGGGAAAAACAAAAATGCACTTGAGTGTTTAGTTGTTTTGTATGTTGGATACACATAGGCAACAATCCACTTTCGGAGTCAAACTTTTGGTAGTAGAAAAACAAACAAATAATAAATGCTTTTCAATAACAACTCTGGTGACGAGTGATGAACAGTTTATCGCTGGGCTTTCTCGGTTCAGATGCGTATCGAGGGGAATTGAGTGATACCGATTGACGTTGGAAGTCGATAATTTCACAGATTTCAGCATTGACGACCAATCCGACTCTGTACCTAATTTTGTATACCAGACACAGCATGACACTAAATTTGTAGCCGTTATTTCCAACACGTGTCAATCTGAGCTCGCAGCGGCGCTTGCGAAGATTCGTCCACAGCAGCAGCTTCCAGGACGGATGCGTAATATGACGACAGTGCGCGTCGTTCTCGCCGTGTCGTCGTGTTGTTCGTGACAGTGTCACAGTGTCACAGTGTCTTCCAGGCAACACCATAATAATGGTGGTGTGAAGAGCTGTGACGCGACTGCTGCCGTGATTTCTCTCGGCACTGCACTGCATCGACGTACGGCGACGAAGGCTTTGGACTCGAAAAGTGCTTGCTCGGGTAATTTAAGAAGGGTGGCATGGCGTCACGTTGTTGGGTGTGGAAAAATGTAAACTATTTGGAACGATTTGATTGCTTTCGGGCCCGGATGAAGGATTCACGCTGCAGCTGTCGAATCGTTTCGGCCGGATTGAAAATCGGATAGCGACGTCGATGTGCCTCGCGAGTTGCTTCTATAGGCTGGGTGCTCTGTGTTTGGTTGTTTTGCCGGGAGCTCACAGTTGGAGATGTCATGTTTCCGTAATCCAGGGGTCAGGTTCCGAGACGTCATTTCAAGATGTTTTTCTTTTCTTCTTCGGAAGTGTGATTGGAAATCATTCTATGGACTGCGATACTTACACTTATTCAGATAAGCTTAACTCAATTCAAAAATTCGATTTGAAAAAGCAATCGAATGAAGCGAATAATAATGCTGCAAGTAATCCGTCCTCTAATGAAAACAATTTTTTTTAATTGTAGGTTTTACACAATATTTTTTCAACTAGACTCAACGTTACAAAATCCATGATTCGGAGGTTTATATGTAAATATAAAGCATTATTCTTATATCAAATGTATTGTTTGGATTTCGTGTAACCTTGTAATTAACAATAGAAGCTTTTATCGTAGATTCTAGCATATGATGCAGCTAGAAGCGGAAATTAACTCAATTTAGCGTAAGTTCGTTAACAAAAGCCATCACCACAATGTATCTCATTGTCTCTACAATGTGGCCAGACGTCAATCTCGTTTAGGTAAAAATTTTGCCAGACTTCTCAAAGCTGGTCATCATCCGGCACTACCTTTTTCTTTCCTATCCGGAGACTGCTGCTTCTAACGTTCAAACTAGCAAGCAACTGGCAGGCGAACTGAATGAATAGAACTTCGTCTGGGCAAATATTGGATTCTCGTCAATTTCAACAAACGGATAAAATCACACTAATTGAAACTGAAAACATATCGATACTGAACCACCTTCTGGCACTCGGTTGCTGCTGGACTGCAAAGGAACTGAACTGGCAGTTTGCTCTTGAAGATATTGATCGTTTCATGTCGCCTGTAGTCTTCGGGACGGTCGAACTGGCAGGAGGATTCGTTCGTACGAGGTTGGTGGTAGTCTTAGATTAATATTTAACCGTACATTATTCGCAATCCGTATTTGTACGATTGGATTGATTTTCGCTTCTGATCTGTGGGAGGAGAGACGGGCGGTGGAAAATTCAAGCATGGATTGATTTAATGACCAAAGGAAAAAGACTGTTGGTACTGGTGGTAATGAGCAGAAAACGTTTTGCATCGAACGTACGTGTGTGCGTATGTGTGTTTGCAAACATTCAATAAATAAATTGATAGACAAACAGTCAACTAGCCAGCAAATAACTGACGTAGATTTTTGTTCGGTTTGCTTTGAAAATGAGTGAAGTACACAAGAAAAAGCAAGTGGCATTTCCGTCTGGTCGTTTGGGTGCTATATGGTGAAATGCATGGAACTCCATAAATCAGAAACCCGCAAATCGTGCACAAATTTGCACTGTCGCGGCGTTTACTCCCAGCAGAATGTTTGATTTGTGCATGGGCAATGAGATGGAAGTGAGTGATTGTCAGTCGAGTTGAATGTTTGATAAATGCATCTCATTTCTCTTCCTCTGTAGGCAAAGAGCTAAATAAGACAGTTCTAGGCAAATATGTGAACAGGATCTATATGCTGTCGGTATGTTATGCATTCGCATAACAAACGCATAGGATGATTGATAACAGGCGATTCAATTAGACAAAGTAATATTAGGATAAACATGAGAGCGGCGCAGGCTGCCAGAGGGAATGTGCAGCTCATTTCACATAAAAACTAATTTAATACATCAAGAATCGAGCGGTTTGTACATTTTAACAAACCACACGAACCGTCCCAGTTGCTGACGAAACAACGAAAGCCATCCCCAGTGAAGCTTCGCATCTGCAGCAAAGCCCAATTTGCGCCTGAAACATGACGTTCTAGTCCCGAAACAAACCGCTTGACACATTTCTCATCAATCAAAATATTTATTTATTCTCTTGACAAGTACACACAATACAGACAGATCACGCCAACTGTTACGTGTGCGTCTTGTTACTCACTCACGTGGACAAGTACCGCTCCGGAGACTCTACCCATGCCAAAACCATCCCTGCTTGGGTTTGGAGTGGCCAAAATGTGCGTACTGCTGCACCAAAGTTTTCCGACCAGATTGCCAGATTTGCTCCATCCATGCGTCGTTGGTTTTCCGGCAGAACAACGTGCCTGTTAGTGAACGGGAAGGTGAAAGCCCGGGCTTGTTCAGTACAGATGTAATGCAGTGTGAGGATGGTTTGGTTTTGGCCAGGGGTGTAATAAGAGTTTTCTATTAGGGTCAATACTAGTTTAAAATTACATTTTTGTAAAATTTCAAAGAAACTTTGCCAATTTTTAAAATAATCCGAACGTTGAACAGGCTTTACATGATTCACTATATCTTGATCGGTATAATCCGCTGAAAAAGAGTTTATTTTTCGCAAGAAAAATTGACATCGAGTTTATCTTATATTTTGATATGCCACAGGAAAAGATTTGCGACTAACTACTGGAAATAATGTATAGAATATAAGAAAACATTGTATTATTATAACTGTAGTCTACATTTGCTTGACGAAATGAATAAATAAATAAATAAATAAATAAACAATGATGGTACAATTCAAGCGGGAATCAGCATTCTTACAAATTGTTTGTCAATGTACAGTTTCTCTAGGAATTTAAACTCGGCACTAAATGGGTGGAATTTGGCCTTTTTTCTTTGCATTGACTAGACCTTGACGTTCGTATGGTACCGTCCAAGGAATGTAAACGAAGCTGAAAAAATCTGTTTACTACCTTTAATACCGGGTGTTCGACAGAAACTTTCAGTGGAGGCAGCGCTCCGTAGGCGATGACACAATGAAAGGAAAAAACAAAACATATTTTTGAGTCCATAACTGTCGAAATGGCGCGATTAAAAATAAAAAGAAAATACAACAATACGCAAGTGGCAGAAAAATAATAACTACTTTACAGTGGAATGATTTGAGGGCGCTAAAAAGCTCTATTGGTGTGTCATAATAATGACACTTGGCAAGTCTGTTTATTTCTCGTTATTGCGGATTGCCATTTGCATATAAAATGAGATTTTTCACGTTCTCGGCCCTTAAAACGAGGAAACGGTGGAGTAATTAAATCATTTCGATAGTCAGACAGTCCGCGGTCGAAATATGAAATGAGAACAAGAACGAGACTTAAAAAATTCGCTTTTTGCATAATTTTTATCAACAAAATATTCAATACTTCAATTAAATAACTTTGAGGCTCTAAAAAATGCCATTGGCATTGGTGCGTCGCATTAGGACACCGGTAAATCAATCCAAATCCAAGTTTAACCAATTTGAGTGTTGACAGTTTGATCACTTCACACAATACGTAAGCTTGTGTGTGTTTATTGTAAATAAATGCTTTCATTTGAGGAGGTTATAACATGTAGCATGCGATTGTGTTGGTATGTTGACAGTTTGATCACCAACATTCACAACCCGTTTACAATGGGGAAAATTGACGATATCGCGACTAAATTGATTACCCCGGCTGCAAACAATTGCAGTAGACATACCTCTAATCCGATGTTGAAGGATTTGAACACCACAGAGGGCATTTCGTATTACACTGAATTGCAATGAAAACAGAATCGATGGAATAGTTTGGAACATAGGACATGCGGCGTTATACTGTATTTCGACGTGCTTGACCAGAACTGGTGGCACAAGCCGAACACCGCAACTTTGTTGGTACACGCAAAAGTTGGATGGTGTATCCAATGTATTTGGCAGCTCCAAACTACTACACCTAAACAGTTTCAACTGGTATCAAGCAGCATTTTTTTTTTCTTCATAAATCGTTCATTTGCCACGGCACAAATACAATTTAATGTTTAACGGCGCCAATTATATCTGATGATCTAAAATCTTTAAGCAAATTTTTTATCCTCGCTGCCGACTACGAGCTGAAATTAAGTCTATCTTAAAACTAGCATGTATTTTCAATCAGTGTTTTGTAGTTAAATGGTCGTCTGATGATCATCGAATTGTCATGGATATGCAGTAATCCTCGGGTCCTGGTGGTATTGTGCGGGGTTTAGTTGCGGGTTATGGTTCGTTGTTGTTGTTCGCTGGTGTTCCAGTGGCTATATGGTGTGTGCCGCTGGGCACGGAAGGCCTCGGGTTCTCAGGTCCTGGTGAATTCGTGTTGGGTTCAGTTGCTGATTCCAAAATCGAACTCTACGACGTGTTCTTGCCGTTTTGTTGAATGTGGGTGGAAAGGAATGGGACTAGACTGGGGCATGGATGGATTTCAGGAAAATGTATATAAGGGACATGTAGGGTAGGTCACGACTTGCCAAGACATCACGAACAGGAACAGCTGGCCCTCTACCCTCGGCCCGGAGGAAAGCTATTAATTTAGACCTGGCGTCACGGTGTACAGGGCATGACCAAACAACGTGCTCTATGTCGTGATAACCTTCACCACAGGCACAGATACCACTTTCCCCGAGCCCAATACGACGGAGATGCGCATCAAATCTATAGTGATTGGACATAAGCCGAGACATCACGCAAATGAAATCTCGACCAACAAACAACCCCTTGAACCACGGATTCGTCGATACCTTGGGTATAATGGAATGTAACCACCTTCCCAGTTCCCCTCTGGTCCAAGAATTTTGCCAACTGATGATCGCATTCTGACGTACAAGTGCAAAAAATTCATTATAGGCAATTGGTCTTTCAAAAATGTCACCGTTTGTTGCGCCCACCTTAGCCAAAGAGTCCGCTTTCTCATTGCCCGGTATCGAGCAGTGAGAAGGGACCCACACTAAGGTAATCTGAAAAGATTTTTCGGATAAAGCACTCAGATGTTCCCGTACTTTCCCCAGGAAATACGGAGAGTGCTTAACATCTTTCATCGATCGGAGAGCCTCAATGGAACTGAGACTGTCCGTAAAGATGAAATAATGGTCCGTGGGCATTTTTTCGATAATCCCTAGGGTGTACTGAATTGCAGCTAATTCTGCGACGTAAACAGAAGCAGGATTATCGAGCTTATGGGAGACGGTTAAATTATTATTGAAGATACCGAAGCCAGTGGACCCATCGAGAAGTGATCCGTCAGTGTAGAACATATTGTCGCAGTTGATGTTTCGATATTCATTGGAAAATATTTTGGCGATCTGCTGCACGCGTAAATGATCCGGGATTCCACGAGTTTCTTCTATCGTGGATGTATCGAAAAACACAGTAGAATCCGAAGTATTTGATAAGTTGACACGATTTGGAATATTCGAAGAAGGGTTAATATTTTGGGACATGTGATTAAAATACAATGTCATAAAACGGGTTTGAGAATTGAGTTCGATTAACCCTTAAAAATTCTCAATCACGGGACGGTTCAAGACCTCGCGATTGATAAGAATACGAGAAGACAGGCTCCAGAAGCGGTTTTTCAATGGTAGAACTCCAGCTAAGACCTCCAAACTCATCGTATGGGTCGATTGCATGCAACCTAAGGCGATACGCAAACAACGATATTGTATTCGCTCCAGTTTGATCAAAGTGTGTTTGCTGCGGAGCGGAAGCAGAAGCACCCGTACTCAATTACAGACAATATCGTTGTTTGGTAAAGTCATATAAGGTCTCCTGGGTGGGCTCCCCAAGTAACACACAAAACATGTTAGAAAATAAGTTACAACGAAAGTAGTCATATAAGTGTACAACAAGCGCAATTGAAAACTTGTGTTATTATATTGTGTTTGAAGTTGTTTTTCATCAGTAATACAACCGCATTTCGCAAACAAGCTCGTTTTTTCTGGTTTTGGAGATGTTTTTAATAACATGAGTTCAAGAATGACAATCACTATCACTTGGTCTTTTCGTAAGACATTACACAATCTAATAACAACACTACGTACCTGTAAAATGCTTTTCCTTAGTATAGTAGCCGTAGCATTTAACAACTAACTTAAAATTACTTGATCAAATTATTATTGAAATTATATGAACGCTTTCTATATTTATTCGGAGCGGTTTTGACGCGCCATCAAAAGATAAACAAAACCCTTGCACTGTAATCAATATCACTTCAGATTTTTGTTATTGTATATCTAACAACGTTTTCTAGTTTTGTTAGATTTTATATTCAGATAACGTTGAAACTATGCGAAAACAATTTCAATATTCAAGCGAAAGAAACAACTCTTTTTGAATGGCTGAATATTATTTTTTGTCATCATTTTATAATCAATTAAAACTGCCACTGAAAAAAGAAATTGCCGATCTAGTTGCACTGCGCAGACACAACACATTTGCGCATGCGTTGGTTAACAGTTGTCATAGCAACAGATTTGTGCATTGCCGTATTTGTACACGCAAAACTTTTCCTTATTACTTTAGAAGCAATAGCGCAAAATTGCCTTTAAGGTAACAAACCTATTACTTAAAAGGCAATAAAATTCTTCCCCAGTCAAGTAACAACACATACTGTCATATATTTAGCACGTGTTACGGGAGTACGACTATCTAATAATGGTCGTTTCAACCACATGCACGATTTTTTCTGTCAAAAACTGCTCCCTTTCCATCTCAAGAAAAAAAAATCACACACCGTCGCATATGTTGCACATGTTACAAGTTCCTTCAATCTCCAATTCATCCGGTGAGCGTGTATTAGTTCGCTCGTTGTATGCATACGGAGTAGAGAAAGAATATGACAAGAGCTGCCAAGCAGCATTTTCCCCGTCATAGAGTGTGCAAACGTTGATGATTTAAAAGACTTGGAATGCGTCTTCAATTGACATCACGATCTGTAAACTGCGTTAGAGAAAAACAAAAACATTCGCTTTCTTGCAAGCTATCCAAAACACATAATCATTGGTTCATGGAAATTCATTTGCACCTGTTTGGAAATACGAAATTCGTGCCCATCCAGAACAATATTCGCAACTTCGGCAACTCTGTTCAGACAGTATAACATATTTTCATTTCAAATAAACACTGCGGGACTAGTGATGGGAAACTTATCGATACTTATCGATAATATCGATAAATGCTGGTCATCGATATTATCGGTAATTTTTTGACGTTAACGATAATTATCGATATTATAAGGGTGAGCACAAGTCAGTGCGGCTGGTTACTGGAGGAGACCCAAAAGAAGGAGACCTCACCTACCCTACCCCAGGAGTTGCTTTTGCCGCTAGGCATTTGTTGGGTGCTGCTATTCGACAAGATTTAGCATTGTTGGGATGGTGTAACGGTTCGCCCCGGGTGTCACTGAGTTTCTGAGAAATATAGGTAACTAAAAAGGTATTGATAGTTTTTAGTTTCCTAAGAACAGATGGATTCGACAACTTAGTACTGGAGAACTTTGAAAAAATATCAAAACTTTTTGCACTATCTCATAAAAAGCAATGATACGAAATTGTAATAAAATGCATTTTCTTTGGCTCGCCAACTCTTATAATATGATGGACATGCATAGCGGCAGTCTATTGGTAATTGTTTAGTTTAACTTGGAACTGTTTAAGTTTAAAGTATCTGTTACCCAACAAACAATTTTTAGTTCCACTAAAAATCCAAATCAACGAAATTGTTGCGCCAAAAAAGTATCCTGATGTATACAGGAGGTAGACAAAATAATTGAGATAAATAGAATTCTCTCGGATTTTAAATGGCCAGAACTTTACGAAAAATGAATCAATTTTGATAACCGGTTTCATTTTACTAGAAAACAGTATTATATTAGTATTACTTGGGAACTTGGTGTGACCTACCTACACCGAAAATGTTTCGGATTTCAAGAGTGTGTGTCAAAGTGTACATTTTTGCAACGCATAGAGCGTTTTAGGCAACTAAATTGTCTATCTAAAATACTTCATTCAAAAAAATCTGAGATCACCGATATTTTCTAAAATCCTTTTTTGTTCTTAAAATTATATTTTTTTCAGAGTAGGATCTTAAACTCATTTTTTTATATTTTCGAAGGAAAGTTCAGATAATTTTTACTAAGATATATTGATTCATAAGAAAAAGGCTCAAATACAGTTAGGTTTTCTTACGCGGGGGATACATGCCTCGTGAAAAAACCATGTTAATTCAAAAATCCGCTTGATAAACCGCTTTAATTCAAAAATTCGCGTTAAAACCACGTTAATTTGAAAATCTGCATAAATAATCTTTTAGAGAAAATCCGTGTGAAAATAATCTGATCTATTTAAATGTTAATCCAGATAAATTGCTCTATGACTTACACACCCACAATGTTCGATTGAATTCTGCTAGAGTGCTGCAAGCTCAAAGAAAATTAGTACCCACCAGGGAAAAAACCGCCAAAATCAACACCCATACTTAATAAATTCATACCTCGATGATTCCTTGGCGAATTCCCAATCTTTGGCTACCAATGAACCCGAAATAAATTCTTATTTATTAACAACATATAAACCTAAGTGAAACAGAATATCATAAAAAGTTCTACGCGTTGCAAAAATGTACACTTTGGCACACACTCTGGAAATCCGAAACATTTCCAGTGAACCTTGGTCACGTCCAGTTCTCAAGTAACACTAGGAAACTAGGACAGTTTTCCAGTAAAATGAAACCTGTTTTGTCAGAATTGATTCATTTTTCGTGTAGTTTTGGCCATTTAAAAATTGACAGAATTTTGCCTGCTTCAATTATTTCCCTTATTATACAACCTTCAAAATAAACTTCGGCTTGAAACTACTCCGTAGAAAGCACTCTCGGCGTAAAACCCGAAGACTTTCCAAAACAAACTGTTTAACTCGTCCGGTTGTTTGATTTCATTTGCAGTATCGTAAGATTTGTCATTCAAGGCCTTAACACAATGGATACGTTGCGGCTGCGTTTGCGGCAATTTGACAGTTAGCCCATACATTTACTGTCACATTGACGTCAACGCAACGCAACGTATCTATTCTGTTTGGGCCATCACTGTCTCTGTTTTTAACAAATTTATATAGCAAAATTGCATTTGTCGAATAACGTTTGCGGTAAAAAAAAAAAATCAATCATAGTAACCCATGAGTTAGCGAAAAAAAATTGACAGCCCTATCAGTCAAACTCTAACTGTGATGGCGAAAAAAGTGAAGCTACTCCGTTCAGAAGTGTGCGCGCTCAAAGAACGGTACCCCGCCGCGTCAAAAACGGGCATCGTGCGGCACTTTGTGGACCCCGGGTATGTCGGTTTTGGCATCTACAACGATCAGAGCATCGAAAGAAAGCCCGATTCCGGACGGCCAACGACCCTGAGCGACAAGAAGCTTCCAAGGATGCTGAAGAGGAAGACCGAGGGAAAAGTGGCTAAATCGCTGCGTGCACTTGGCAGAGAGATTGGTGCGTGCTCTAAAACAGTGAAAAAGCATCTGGAGAACATGGACATACATGTAGGAAGCGGCAGTGGACTCCACTGGTCTTGGAGCTGCAGGCAATGACGCAGCGACAGCGGTTGAAGATGGTCAAGTCAATTTTCCCGGCGAATCGCGACGCGGCAGTGGTATTGGACGACTAGACCTATCTCACCCTGGATGGCAACGACTAGCAGGGCTCTCCGTATTTTACCTCCCCCACGAAGGAAGTGAGCATCGAGGTAAGGCTTATTTCACAGACCAAGTTCCCCAAGAAGGTGCGGCTGTTGCTGTCAATCAGCGAGAAAGGGATGTCAAAATTGCTCTTCTTTTGCTCCGGGCTGGCCGTGAACGGGGAAATTTATAGTACGAACAGGGTTGCCACATTTAAATCTGTGTTTCCCCTTGAAAAAAACTGAACATCTGTATCTGGAACAAAAATATCTGTAAAAAAAATCTTTAAATCTGTACTTTTCTGTACTTTTTTCTTTAAATGTGTACTTTTCGACGAAAATCTGTAAATCTGTACTTTTCAACGAAAATCTGTATATCTGTATATACAGATTCTGTACCGTTACTTGGGCCAAAAATCTGTAAAATACAGATTAATCTGTAAATGTGGCATCCCTGAGTACGAAGTGCCTGACAGAAGTTGCGTCGTTCATCAAGAAATACCATAAGCGCGAAGACACGGTGTTCTGGCCAGATTTGACGTCGGCCAACTATTCGTAGCGATCGTTGGAGAAGATGGAGCGGCTGAATATTGATGTGGTACCGAAGTCGGCGAATCCGCTCAATGTCCCCCAGCTGCTTCCCATCGAGAATTTCTGGGCAAGTTTGAAGCGCAAGATCTATTCCAACAATTTTGTCTCGAAAACGGAGGAGGAATTAAAAAAAAACGAAGAGAGCTTAAAACATGGCTACACGCACGTTTTCGTCCGCCATTGCGAATGTTCCGGTTAACTGTCGAAAGGCTGCACGCAAGGACGTAATATTTTTTGTGAGGAAGCTAACATGACAACCTTCCATGGGAAATTTATCCAACTCAATTATCTATCATAGTTTTTTTTTCATCGCCATCTGAAATCGTTTTTTTCATCATCTGAAAAAAAATTTTCCACCGCAAACGTTAGCTGTCAAATTATCGATACTTATCGATAATATCGATAAAAGTCCCGGAATTATCGATTGTTATCGATGTCCGTTCTGGGCGATATTTCCCATCACTATGCGGGACGAAACAAAAGTGTTTCTAATTAGACATTTAAGGTTGACGGGTGAGATTCTCATTATGTGTGGATGAAGAGGACAAAAATTAATCTGATCGTTGCATCAATACAAATGCAGCGAATGAAGTTTTGCTAACACAGGCATTGCGGTGCTTGGCTGTATGTTCTTCTGCAGAAACACATACAAGTGTGTGGCCGTCATAATTTTTGTTACTTTTAGGTTATTACTATTTGTGTATAATGCGCAGTCATAAGACACAATAAGTAATAAAAAATTGCCCCAAAGTAAAAAAATGTTCCCCGTTTGCGTTGGGTGTACTCGAGATGTATTTT
Source organism: Wyeomyia smithii (assembly GCF_029784165.1). Classification (NCBI taxonomy): domain Eukaryota; kingdom Metazoa; phylum Arthropoda; class Insecta; order Diptera; family Culicidae; genus Wyeomyia; species Wyeomyia smithii. The sequence continues at coordinate 215,346,840 of NC_073695.1, forward strand.
GCCACTTAATTATATCAAGTTGTCTTGCTTTCATGCAGTTATCGGTACTTGTTCTACTAGCCTTCATGTTTTGCGCTTTTCTGGTGATATTGATGTCATGGAATAGGTAACGTCAACTATTCTATACCAACGTGTGTTACTTGGGTCCCCACCATGATCCGGTTATTTTACGAAGAAAATTCACTCTTTGTTGACATTTTTACATCAGATACCTCACGTGACAACCCCAGGTGCCCTAAGAGTCGAACCAGACACCAAGATATTTGTGTACCAAAACCTGAGAAATCGTTTTACCCATTAACTGTGTTTGAAGCTGAGCAGGTTCATGCTTCCTAGAAAAAACTACTATCTCAGTCTTCTCCGGAGAGAATTCAATACCTAGCTGTAGGGCCCAAGCAGACAAATTGTCCAAGGTATCTTGCAATGGTCCTTGCAAATCGGCAGCTTTGGCTCCTGTAACAGAGATTACACTGTCGTCTGCAAGTTGTCTTATCGTGCTTGAATTTGCCAGACATTCGTCGATGTCATTTACATAAAAGTTGTAAAGAAGGGGGCTTAAACATGATCCCTGGGGAAGACCCATGTAGCTAATACGAAAAGTTGCCAAATCGCCGTGCGTAAAATGCATGTGCTTTTCGGACAACAAGTTGTGCAAAAAATTGTTTAAAATTGGAGAAAATCCTTGTCGGTGAAGTTTCCCCGAAAGAATGTCAATAGAAACGGAATCAAAAGCCCCCTTAATGTCCAAGAACGCAGACGCCATTTGTTCTTTGCGAGCATACGCCAGCTGAATATCTGTTGAAAGCAGCGCAAGACAATCATTCGTCCCTTTGGCACGGCGGAAGCCAAATTGAGTATCCGATAGTAGGCCATTTGATTCGACCCAATGGTCTAAACGACGGAGTATCATTTTTTCCATCAATTTCCGGATACAGGATAGCATTGCAATCGGCCTATAAGAGTTGTGATCAGAAGCTGGTTTCCCTGGTTTTTGGATGGCGATCATCTTCACTTGCCTCCAATCCTGCGGTACAATGTTTTGCTCCAGGAACTTATTGAACAAGTTCAACAAGCGCCTTTTGGCATTGCCGGGTAGATTCTTCAACAAGTTGAATTTGATTCTATCTAACCCAGGCGCGTTATTGTTACAGGATAGAAGAGCAACTGAAAATTCTGCCATCGTAAAAGGTGATTCTATCGCATCGCGAACAATGTTTTGCTCAGGAACAGGGTCCGGACATACTTTCCTGGCAAAATCAAATATCCACCTACTTGAAGACTCCTCGCTTTTGTTGACCGTTACGCGATTCCGCATTCTTCGGGCTGTGTTCCAAAGAGTGCTCATCGATGTCTCCCTCGACGTCTCGTTTACGAACCGACGCCAATATCCGCGTTTCTTTGCTTTGATCAAGCTTTTAAGCTTGGTATCAAGCTTCGAATAACGTTTAAAGTCGTCGGCACTGTCTGTATCCCGGAAGGTCAGATACGCGTCGGATCATTGTGTGTAGACATCGGAGCACTCTTTGTCCCACCACGGAGTGGGAGGCGGTTCTTTGATCGTTACGCCGGGATATTTCTTCGTTTGGGCTTGCAACGCGGCGTCGAGAATCAAGCCCGCAAGGAGGTTGTGTTCTTCAAGTGGTGGATGATGTTGAATCGACTCGACCGCTTTTGAAATCATTTCCTCGTATAACTTCCAATCGACATTCCGTGTGAGGTCATGTCGGCCAATGTCGATTGGTCGCATGCGAGATGACCCGTTAGTAATTGATATAAGAATAGGCAAATGGTCGCTCCCGTGAGGATCGAGGATTACCTTCCATGTGCAATCCAACCGTAGCGACGTCGAACATAAAGATAGATCCAAAGCGCTTGGGCGCGCTGGAGGTTTCGGGATACGTGTCATTTCACCGTTGTTTAAAATAGTCATGTCGAAGTCATCGCAAAGGTTATAGATTAAAGAGGAGCGGTTATCATTGTAAGGGGAGCCCCAAGCCACACCATGAAAGTTGAAGTCTCCCAAAATCAAACGTGGCGAGGGAAGAAGTTCTATTAAATCAAAGAGCAGCCGTTGCCCAACCTGTGCTCTGGGAGGAATATATATTGAGGCAATACAAAGCTCTTTACCTTGTATTGTCATTTGACATGCGACAAATTCAATGCCCGGAATCGAGGGGAGATTAATACGATAGAAGGAATAGCACTTCTTAATCCCTAGAAGTACTCCTCCATATGGGGTGTCTCGATCAAGGCGAATAATATTAAAATCATGTAAGTTGAGATCAATATTCGAAGTAAGCCAAGTTTCACAAATGGAAAATGCATCGCATTTGTTCTTATTTAATAAATTACTTTTAATGAATCAATTTTTGGTAAAATACTTCTACAATTCCACTGTAAGACAGAGATAGAATCCTTCATATGCGCAGATGAATTAGGCATCGAAGGATACGATCGCTGCAAGGAGAGGCCATTGAGCAGTCAACTGCTTCAAAAATGTTCTAACTGTTGGGAGGAATGCTGTAAGAAAAACTTTAATTGGAACGGGTACATTGAAAGTTTCAAAAATCCAGTCCACAATGTCAGAAATCAAGCAGCATCGCAAAGCGAGCGAGAAGCAAAACCTTTCTCCTCCTTTCTGCTTGAGGACGAGACATATGCTATGCTTTTCAAGTCTTTTTCACACATGCTTTCGAGATACTTTTTTTTCTTCATGCATTCCTCTGAATAGCAGCAAGCACGCACCGACAGTATGAGTGAGACTAACAACACTGGTATCAGTTATGTACAGCACGGGGGTCTCGCTCATTTCGTGAAGCAACGTGATATCGCCTTGCGCGTCGCAATCCGAACCGAGAAGCAAAAGAGCAACCTGCAAATTGTATGTGACGTGTCTAGTCTTGTCGCACGTACATGAAAATTTTACGAGCGAGAGAGAAATTTCTCTCGTCGCTTGAGGAAAAAGCACGTGCACAGAATGACAAATAATAATTATTCACAATTTACAAGTGTTGCCATAAAAAATCAGCAACGCTTTTGTGGCTTTGTGGAATGGAGGGCTTTCGGTAAAGCTAGCGTTGATTACAAAATGTTGTTAACATAATTTTGTTTCGTCGTTTTTTGCAAATCATTCAATGTTATTTTTAAATGACCAAATCCATCGAGATAAATCGATCGAGTATTATGGCTATAGAAATCTAGTGAGTTTACAAGTTGATGTTCACTGCTTGCACTGCTCCATGAGTAGCAGTCACTAATACAGTCGATGTGAGAAATAAAGTATCAATATATGATACATATTCTGATTTCAATCTGTCTTAATGTATTCGCAGTACAACTGTTGCGTTATACTTTTCACACATTTATTGTGCGATTTTAGTGCAAAATTTGTGCGAATCGGGAAATACAATGATTGTACAAGACTTGAACTTTTGCGTAAAGTAATAATCACGCGATAAGTTGAAGTCTAAATACGAAAAACTGCATGTACCCTAGCACCTTGAAATAGCGGGGTAATTCAGTATTAGATTGTCTACCATGTAGAAGCCTTTAGCCTTCGAACAAGTTTGCTGAACACCGCAACTTTCTAGCAGGTCGGAATCGTGAGATTAGTTAAGTTTAAAATACGACACATTGTGTACCCACTAGCGCCACATACTGGTAAAATTTCACACTGAATTGGCTACCATACAGTAGCCTTTGACCTTCTGAACAAGTTTGCTGAAAACCGCAACTTTCAAGGTTGTCAAAAACACGAGATATCCGCCTATTTCAGGTTATTATAAACTTTTCGGGAGGTGTTGCAATATTCAAACTGGGTGTTGCAATACTCACTAAAGCGATTCCAAACTTATGACGAGTAGTGTACATGCTACCAGAACATACACAACCAACTACTAGCAGTGGCAAAATAGACATGTTCGTCAATACTGCTGACATGTCTGTATGACGGTGTTCTCCACACAGACGGGAGACCCAAAGCTAAGCACTGTGGAAGGTTATTTTCACCAGTGCGGTCCCCTGGTTTACTTTCGGTCAAGTAAACAGTAAAGAGTAAATTTCAGCATGGAACCTTTTATCAGTGAATACTGAGAGCCAGGACTGGAATTCTCCTCAGTGCAGACAGAGCCACACAAATTTGTACACAGCACTTGTGCCATCAAACCGTATTTGCCACTCCCGTTATTTCTTTTGTGTGTTTGATTCCTACTGAAATAATTTTGAAATTAAATTTTAGTACTGGTCAATGGGTTTTGTTTCAAAACAAAAAATGGTTGCTTCTCGGAGATAGCCGCAATATGTCTCGTACATGAACAGTAGGGTGGCAATAGGAATCGACTTTTCGAATGAAAAAAATTGCAAAGGTTGTGCATAAATTTGTCAATATCAAAAAATGTTTGATGCCAAATGTCTTGAAAATGCATGAAACGTCGAGATCTGGTATTATCCAAAAACAAAAATTCAAAAAAAAGGCTCTCTTGGACTTGAAAATTCTTGAGCTGCGGCCAATGTAACGTATTAGAAATTAAGACCTTCGAATTTCGTTCAACAATAAAACTCAAAAGTTTCGTTTTCATACAATATTTCAGCTCAATCGGACTTCGCGAAGAGATGCCTCAAAGCGGTCAAAGTTTCACTTTTCGACTGAGCGAGCTTCTGAATGCGACGAAGAACAAATTTTTTCCACTCAAGTCATTACCACCCTAGTGAACACTATCAGAAATATGTCCCAAGAAACACGTCCACGTCATTGTATATGGCCCTTGTTCATTAGTCTACTTCCCCCTCCTTCTCAACACCATTTTCAGAAATCTATTTTTTTCTGCTGAAAAAATTCGACAAATCAATTTCTTGGTTCCTTTTTTCTGCTATTTTTTCTACCCGCAACGCAACGCAAACTGCTCAAACTGAAGCACTTTGTTCTCACACAATGTGTCACAAAAAGCAGCACAAAGTGTTGTACGTTCTCCCTCTCTTGAAATATTTCTCACTTGGTGATATCTTTCATAGTCATTTCGTTTTCGCTCTTTCTCTATGTGCCTGTTGGTTGTCAAAATGTATAGGTACCGTTCTCGTTGTGCCTTGACGTAAAATTACCACACTGAGCGCAATGAGTGTGCGAATGACGGCCCTGCTATACTTCTGTGGCGTGTCGTTGTGCAGTGAGCAAAGCATCAATTACGAAACAAATCATTTTCAAAGACAAACCGTTTGAATACTTTAATGTTGGTTGTGCTGGAAAAGAAAAGTAGTACAATATTTGGTTGTTTAGTTCATTTTAGACTAATACTGAGAGTTTCTCTTGTTATTTGGTCTTGTTTTAAGGTAGGTCAAAAAATGCGTTTAACAAGACTTTACATTTTGTAATACTACAATAACATCACAACATCACAATTTTCCGCATTTTGAACACGTTTATTTGATCAAAGTCAATATGGTGGCCAAAACATTGATCTCTTCAAATAAAAACCTTAATCGTTCGCTTTATCACCCGTGTACTTGGTTCTATATTGGACTCCCTCCGTCCAACATTGATGAAGAGATAGATTCATTTGATTCACAAGGTAGACTCTCGTTCGTTTTCCCCTTCGAGCCTCCTGTTTCTTGGATATAGAATGGATTCTTACAGGAAACCCATCGGGTGAAGCTGTATACGTAAGGAATGACAGGACCATGGGTTGTATTTTTTCGGCTCCTAGCGTAAAATATTATCCTAATTTGTTGGCATTTGGATAAACGGTATTTAATCGAGATCACCAAAGTACGGTCCACCTATACGGTTATTTTTTTTAAAGGAGGGATTTGTTAGTAGCTTAAGGGGTTATATACCTATTTATGTTCCAAAAAATCGAAAATGTTTTATTTCATTATCTTGAAGTACAACATCTTGAGAACATTTTCATAAATTTTCATGAATATCTGAGTAATTAGGAGAAAGTTAGAGCGATTTGCAGCGCACTTCGCCATGACCGCATAAGCTAAACTTTAAACTTTATACGCGTTTATCTCGGAATGGTGTTTCTCAAAAAATGACGTGGCCGTGATCCTGATTGCGGGAAAACTATTAAACCGATTTTTTTCATCTCTTTTTTTATTTTCGTTATCAAATTCGCCGGTCCTTGAACGATAGATTTTTGAAACATACAGTTACATTTTGTCGCAAAAAAATTTTTAATGCAATTTTTAGTGCTCAAAGCGTGCATTTTTTGGGAAAAACGATCCCATTTGTACTGAAAACAAAATACTCATAAAAGAGATCGTTCATGGACACGGCACACTTCTTACCTAATGAAATAATATGAGTTTTTTATTTCAGTTGACCCGCTGAGTCTCTATCAGGATCACCGCAAGTTTCTGCAAAAAAGCGTTTCGGGGAAACGCCCATTACTCCAGTAATAATTGATATATCTCAAAATCAAACGTATTTTGTTTTTGTTGATAAACTGTACTTTCAGAAAAATACCACTTTGATGCAATAAAAATGGTGCTATGCACTCAAAAATAAGTATATAACCCCTTAAGTATTTATGATAAATATTAGTGAATAACGAGAATGTATGTCCAATTACAAATGGTGACTTCTCAACACTGTTAAAAATTTGTAATTTTAATTACTTATTAGGATTTGTTTGGTATTTGTTTGGATGGTGTTTGGTTTGGAAAAAGGTACGTATTTTTCTGATTATTTTTTCATTGTGTAAAGTAAAAACCAAGATGAGGCATATTGTAGCACATGTAACAGTTGAAGGTAGCTTGATCATGCTTCTTTAGTTGCTCTTCCGTGATGTATCCAAGCTAGTGAACTCGTACGAAGAACCACGTACAGTCAGATATTAACATCAAAAACTTAGTTTTTTATGGAAACTGATATATGATTACTTTCATCCTAAAACGAAAAACGTGATTAGAATGAGGTCGACATCTTGAGATATTGAAAAAATCAACCCGCGTAAAAACCTGATTGTATATGACTACTTCGTATTAGGTAACCATCTTCAGCGTACTACGATTCAGCAGCTTTCACTTTGTATAGAACGATAACGGCGCCGGCTACGTTCTTTGGGTCGTTTTGGTTATGTTAGATGTTGTAAGGAAGAAGGGTGTACTTAAGGTGTACAAACTTTGTTGTCTTAGATCGAGTTTACCTCTGCATCTCCGTAACTGCGACGGAAAGGAAAGGTATATAGTTATGGATAAACCAATGCTCTATCCACGATATTCAAACGATCGTGGAATAGACGCCGACAATGCACATTCCATGCTCCGATCCATGAACATTATTGAACGACAGTAGCACCGGACGCACTGTCCTGACGCAGCACGTCATCCGACACAACACGTGGATGGCCAGTATTCCTGACACAACAAAACGAGCCACCATCTACACCATCGACGGCAACTCTGGAAAGTTTCAACGACGACGAACAGCAGGAACACCTGACACAGCAGTATGCAGTACAGTGGACAGGTAGAATACAATTCAGGAGCACAGGGTTTGGTCAGTCTAATTTTGAGTGTGGAAGAAGCAAGTTGTACAACGAACTTTAATAATAAATATTTTTTTAAAACTCACTAATGTGAGCACATACATATCTATAAGTCAGCGAGTTAAGTGACTAAGTCGAACAATGTTCTGCGTGAAGTGAACTTATTACCATGACGAATCAAACGTCGCGAACATATACGATAAGCGCACTCGAAGACCTCCCACCACCAAAAGCACTCAAGTATTTAAATACTTGCCTATCGCCAATTTCGATTTCCCTAGAGCAAGCAAACGCACTCTGGCATACACGTTTTTTTGAATAGCATACATTGCATAGTCATTTAAATAATGATCTGAGGTATCTTTCTGAATTTCACTTCTTCTTTTAATTTGGAATGTCCTAGAAACTCTAGAAATGGTTGTCATTGCTCAAGTGTGCTTTTGTTGTCTTGAATTCATGTTTTTGAGAGATACCTCTTCAATTAAAAATGAGATATGTCTTGTACATCAGTCCATGTGTAAAATAGCATAAAATATTCCCGGTTTAATGATACGTGAATGTTTTGCAATAGTAAAATGTATACAAGCATAATTAGCGAGGAAAAAAATGATAATAAAACATCATTAGTTAATTATTCAAATACGCTTTACAAGCCTAACATCTCAAAATAAAAATAATCGAGGAAAATTATCATTTTATACTTCTGTACAAAAATTTTTTGTTTGAGACATTTTTACGTTTACGTATGTAACACTCATTATTCATGTAAATAGTATCTATCATCAGTACTAAAATTTTTACGTGTCCCATCCATATGAAAATATAATAGAATGACTGTTTTAATTTGTGCCCGGCATTCCCATACATCCAATGCAACATGCACCGTATACATATCAGCTCAGGGATAACAGGTTGACGGCGTAGTCACCGACTCGAGAATGTTCGACGAGGATCGAAAGAGGACTGGAATCAGATTTTGTTGGGGTTTCCAAACCCCATTTGAAAAAGATATTGGGTTGCAGGCAATTGCAAATTTTTTATCACTTTACGAGGATGTAAGACTCTATCAGACTCATTTTGGGTGACTTTTGCCGAGTTTGCTCTGTTAAACTGTGCAAAGTGCAACATGCGGTTTATGATAGAAGTGCTCAAAGGTACTTCTTTTGTGAGCTGACTCTATAGCGCCCTGTATACAAACCATGCAAAGAAAAAATCAACCGCGCTCTAAATGCACTTTTGTAGACATGCTTAACGACGATGCCACCAAACTGATTCCCCAAAATTTCTATGAGGTCTTGTCGTTCAATGAGTCTGATTTTGATGATTCAGTTGAGAAACCTTCTCTTATTGAAGACTAGGAAGAGAAAAAAAAACTCTTCACCTAAACTTACACGGAAAGGACAAAGTGGATCGCAATCTGGAAAAGCAAATACTATCGAAATGCATGCACTAGTTTAACCTCGAAGAAAACGGCTCTGAGATTGATCAAACTGGATTCACGTAAAGAGTTTCCGTCATGTCCAGGATTATCGAAAATTCCAACAGTGGGTCGTGAACAATCTATCGCCATAATAGTAAAGTAAGTAAAATAAAATTGCACTGCATTCGAAGTCAAAACGTCTTTGTGTACCCGTTCGTAATTGCTATCTGCTACATACGACATTGTGTCCAAGTAGGCGGAAACAAAGTGGATTTTCACAGGAATTTAATTGGGTAAACCTGTATCTGCGAGAAATGACGGGATCATGGGATGTATTTTTCCGACCCAAAGCCAAGGCATAAAAGATGATTGGGCTCAATGGTCTCTTGTCGAGCTCATGAAGTCTGCATAGATAAATTGCATGTTTCGATGTCAAACCCCAGGCAAGCAAACGAGATCACTGCTTGCGAGCTTTTTATACTAGAATCTGGCATCACTGACTGGAGTGTTTTATTCGTGTTTCTGTGACATTCAATTTGAAAAATACAATAACTTAACCCTTTAGTGCCCAGTGCCGCCTTTAAGCGGTCTTCAGTTGAACATCTAAAAAGCTTCAATCAATACTTAAAAAATGTTTATAAAAACTCAAAGTGATTTTTTCGAAGTCCGTCTGAAAATTAACTTGGGCACTAGAGGGTTAATCATAACAAAAAAACGAATTAAAATATATCAGAGTTAAATCTCGCATAACTCATCACTCAATACTGCTGAAATAACATGTGAAATAATAAAACAAATAATTTTATTTGGGTTTCCTCCTGAAATCAAATTTTACATGGACCCTCCAAATGAAAACATGCTACCGTCTGTCGTTGCAGAAAATTAATACTTTGCAATTTATGTTAGACGAAATCATCCAATTAGTTTGAATAAAGTTGACCAGGAGAATTTCTAACAAGAACTTTTTTTTATTTATTTTCACTAAAATTTCCATGTGATCAAATCTCGCATAATTTTTCAATAAGACTTAAGTAACGTTGACAGACTCTCTCCGTTTTCTTTCTTGAAAACTTTTGCAATAAAGCTCTAATTGGGTGTGTTATTTTCTGAGCAAAACATATTTTAAAAATGTTTATCGTTGTTCATCGATTACTAAATGAAGCATCAAAAAAAAAACTCCAAATGAGGTAAAAGACAGTTCGCCAATATACCGTACATGGACGAGCTGTTATTCTACACATTCCGAGTTTTTATTCTACTATTGAAAATCAAAGAACAACAATAAATATATTTAAAAAAATCCCGGTTTGCTCAGAAAACGCATCTTTTTCAAAGGATTTATTCAAACTGGCATAGCTTTAGAACCCAATTTACGAAATAGAGTGAGAAAGGAGAGAATCTATCATTGCTACTAAGGTTCTTTTAAAAAGTTACGTGCGAAATTATTGAACCTAACTGGAAAGTGCACCGAAATTTATTCTAATCGACACCAAAATTTGGATTTTTTCAAAGTGCACATAGATGAATAATTCCCCCAACTTTGAGCCAAATTCGTGATGGCCGATGCCAAGTTTGTGCTGTTTCGTGGTCACTTCGTATGGAATGACTCATGTAAATAGAATACATACACAAACAAGCAACAACAAGATATTTTGATGCAATACAATAGTAATATTGTTTTTTTTTTTCAGTCATGTAGCAGGATGCTGATAGAGGTTTGTATTAATGTTTATTGTAATAGAAAAATAATACCTCTTTTCGAAGACATTTGCGCTCCCCGCTTAACGTTCCTGTACACGAAACTGTGATATCGGTAAATTTTGTTCTCAAAGCCAGGTAAAGCCGTTGCCACTATACTACCGTAAACGCTACTGCAGATAACCGAACAGTAGAACACATGCTGCATTTTCACTGAAACCGCATTCGGTTGTTCGATAGCTGAAACAGTTGTTATTGATTCGGTGAAAAATTACACGCACAACTTTCCTCCGCTAGTCCACACGGTGCGGGAGTTCGCTCTACGTAACTACAACCGATTCCTGGACTTGCGGGTCAGTGGATGGATGCCCGCTCCGTGGCCAATCAATCATAAACGTGTCGATGTTTGGCCCGCGGTAGATATCCACCGCCCGGCCACATTCGATCACTTGGACAAACGAGTCCGTGTTTGTTTGCTTGTTTATATCATAACGGGCAGTGCGAGCACTTAGCGAGAGCGTCGTGAGGCGGAAGATTTACGAGAGCTGGGCGCGGCGTCGATCATCTTGATTAGGTTGAATCATTGTTTTTTTCCGTGTTCCATCAACGCCATCATGGTTGGTCATCACACACAGTGGTACACATACTCTCCAGCTCTCCAGGCTAGCAGTCGTCAAAAGCTGCGGGTATGTTTTGAGGCTGTTAATTATATCAAAACAGTCATAAATAACAAACCGACGAAATGGCAGTTGTGGAGTTTAACCGGGCGTACCATCGCCCATATGCGGTATGCTAATGTGATTTTTCTGGCCGCATATGCGGATAGGTTTCTCAACAATAGAATCTGTTGTTGAACCGAGAATCACCACCGATCTAATCCCAGCTCTCCGGTGCTGTACGAAATCGAACAGCGAAATAATGGAATAACTTGAAGGGGAGTGCTTTCTGCTATTAATTAAAATTATGCTGGAATTACGTACAACTTTGTTTCAGTATTTAAGCAATTTGGAACTCATAACTATGGGTTAACTCGAATGAAGTAATGAATCAGATCGATAGAATGCTGCCTCAGTAACACCACACTGTTCGTTGTCATGCAATCCAGGAGTTCAACGAGCCCATTTATTCGGACCTATTGCAATTTTTACTAGCTTAATGTCTCCTTCGTCTCGTACCGTGCGGCTCTAACGAGAATTTTTATGACACAATGGCAATAAACCAAAGTCATAACGTTCCTTGGCAACGCCTCATGCATTGTAAAGCTTCACATGTTCCACTAGACGCTTTGTTTCAAACTGTGCGAGACAAGCATCACCCATTTGCTGGTTCTTGGCGTTGCTCGCTTCTGACACGATAAGTTCTTCCAAGTGTCAGAGTAATTGCAACAATTTTGATTGAGTTTTATTTCCCACACATTCAGTCCCCCTCCTTGTGCCAGTCCCGCATTCGATTGTAAACTCCGTTTGGAATGTGAATATTGATTTATAGCAGTCAATCAATAAAACTGTACTACACATACCCTCATAACGGCAGCGGAAGCGTCTTTCGCCAATTTTCTTTCAAGCATAGGCAACACCAAACAGCTCAGCGGGAACCACTTTCCAGCTGGTATCGTTCGATGCTACGCGCGAGTTACTTGAACATAGGGAAATCCGTGCTCCTATGGCAACACCACGCTCCACGCCTGTCATGTTCACCGTTCCGACCGCCGCCGCCACAGCCGCCGCCGCGGCAAGGACTTTGATGTTCACGTTACATTCCCAATTGCGAACTTTGAATTCTTCGATAACTTCGGTTGCCTGTTCGGGGCTTCCGACTTCTTCAGGGAGGAAGCAGCAGTGAATTGTTTGGCAAATTCACAGCACACTTTTGTTCGGAGGCCTTGGAATGTTTCAATTTTCGCGCTTCTTTTGATGGTTCGACATTGTACTAATTTGAAGCGAAATCCTACCGCGCGGCAGTACGTACGAGTATGGAGCGGGAGCGATGGAATGAGGACGATATGAATGTTATTTTCTGGGATATAGTTGAAAAACATTGGCTTCGTCAAATGAGTTTTTTGATGATTAATTAGCAATTTAGAAACTGAAGTGATTCTTTTTACCTTTACCTGTAACGAAATTCAGGTTATGAATATATCGAAGCAGTTTTAACATTTACCTACTAAATCTTTAAAATAGTTGATTCAGTTAAAAATAATTTTAACAAGATAGGTACTAAAAATTTTAATTATTTGTTCTTAGCCATAACGAGGATATTATTTTCAATAATTATTTATCAATTTCGTTTTTTTTTCTTAATACATATAGATTGTCGAACGCCAGCGGCAGGTTTTCTGCAGCAGTTTTATGCAAAGAAAACCATTGCCGAAGACGTTCAATACCCTATGTAAATAACAAAAATAACGCTAAAATTATTTTCAAAAACCAGTTTTGCAATGGATCTTTGTTAAATCGTTTCCATTCAAACAATTTAGAATTTTTTATAACGTAATTCGAAAAAGTTGTTTTCATGACGACTGTAGTTATTCGCTTTCGATAACTGCTGCAAGCTGGATTCCGCGTCGAACACTCGACAGAAACGGACGTGCAAAGTGGTCGTTCTATTACAATCCGGTCCGTGTGTACGAATAGCCAAACAAAAGAGTGTATTATTCGCGCTAAAGGCCAACTAGATTGTGAGTTGTGTCGATACGTTCTGTACCCGGCTCACAACTTTGGCTGTATTGGTGCAAAATACCAGCTGAAGTTTCGATCTGTGCACCGTGAATAGATCTTTTTAATCCAACCCATCAGTTGACAGTCGAGTCCGTGTCGCTGTGCTGAGTGATCTCACACCCGGCTCACTGCTGGTGGCTGTATTGGTGCTGCTGTACTGGTGCTGCTGGCTGCTTTGGGTGCAGCTTCGAACGATCGGACAACCACTGCTGGAAGGAAGAAGTAAAGAGGTACGTGTTCTTGTCGGCGCTAGTGCGCTAGTGCGCTACATTTAGCGCAATGGATATAGATCCCTCGCCTCCCGTGCCACCATCCCCGAACCCCCCTGACCCTGACCCTTCTGTTACCCCCTCCCCTGTTCATTCTCCAGTCCCCCCTCGCCCCAGGCTTTACCCGGACGGATCTCAACAGGGCAGCTATACTGTTTATTTTCGTCCAAAGGCAGGAGTGAATTCAAAGCGTTTAAACATACTGCAAATTGCTAAAGACCTGACGAAGGGGTACAAGGCCGTGACCGAAATTTCCAAGGTCCGACCTAACAAGCTCCGTGTCGTGGTCAGTGATCTGGCACAGGCCAATGCTATCGCTTGCTCTGAGCTCTTCACACGCGAGTATCGCGTCTACATACCCGCACGAGACGTGATCGACGGTGTCATAACCGATTCGAGTCTGTCTGTCGAGTGTATCCTAAAAAGCGCAACCGGTTGCTTCAAAAATACCGAAACACAGGCGAAGATTTTGGATTGTGAGCAATTGCGGTCCATGTCTCTCGTCGGCGGTAAAAAAGTTTACACTCCGTCAGACTCGTTTCGCGTTACGTTTGCCGGATCTGCACTCCCTAGCCACGTCTCGATCGACCGGGTTCGTCTGCCTGTGCGATTGTATGTACCCCGTGTTATGAATTGCACCAATTGCAAGCAGTTAGGCCACACAGCCGCCTACTGCTGCAATAAGGCACGATGTAACAAGTGTGGGGAGACTCATGCGGAAGATTCTTGCAGTGTTAATGCTGAAAAATGTATTCACTGTGGGGAAAACCAGCATGAGCTCTCCACATGCCCGGTGTACATGCAGCGCAGAGATAAAATCAAGCGGTCACTTAAGGAGCGTTCTTACGCTGAGATGCTGAAGAAGACCGTGACCACTTCTACCATAACATCGAACCCCTTTGATCTGTTGCCCTCTGATGAAACCGATTCTGACGATTCATCAGCGGGAACATCTTATGCCAATCCTGGGGAGTCTAGGAAGAGGAAAAATGTTTCTTCTCCTAAATTTCCCCGTAAAGGTCCTAAGATTTCCCAAAGTGTAATGAAAAGTACGAACAAACCAAACAGTGCTGCGGAAAAACCGAAGCAAACTCCTCCTGGGCTTGCAAATTTAAAGTCCCAGAAGGAGTTCCCAGCACTGCCAGGAACATCTAAAACCCCAGTTGTTCCTTTTGCACATCCAGTTGATGAAACAAACTCTGGATTAGTGAAATTTTCTGACATTGTGGACTGGATTTTTGAAAATTTCAATGTACCCGATCCAATTGAAATTTTTCTTACAGCATTCCTCCCAACAGTTAGATCATTTTTGAAGCAGTTGACTGCCCAATGGCCCCTCCTTGCAGCGATTGTATCCTTCGATGCCTAATTCAACTGCGTATATGAAGGATTCTATCTCTGTCTTACAGTGGAATTGTAGAAGTATTTTACCAAAAATTGATTCGTTTAAAGTTTTGATAAATAAAAACAAATGCGATGCATTTTCCCTTTGTGAAACTTGGCTTACTTCAAATATTGATCTCAACTTCCATGATTTTAATATTATTCGCCTTGATCGAGACACCCCATATGGAGGAGTACTTTTAGGGATTAAAAAGTGCTATTCTTTCTATCGTATTAACCTCCCCTCGATTCCAGGCATCGAAGTTGTCGCATGTCAAATGACAATACAAGGTAAAGAGCTTTGTATTGCCTCAATATATATTCCTCCCAGAGCACAGGTTGGGCAACGGCTGCTCTTTGATTTAATAGAACTTCTTCCCTCGCCACGTTTGATTTTGGGAGACTTCAACTCTCATGGCGTGGCTTGGGGTTCCCCATACAATGATAACCGCTCCTCTTTAATCTATAACCTTTGCGATGACTTCGACATGACTATTTTAAACAACGGTGAAATGACACGTATCCCGAAACCTCCAGCGCGCCCAAGCGCTTTGGATCTATCCTTATGTTCGACGTCGCTACGGTTGGATTGCACATGGAAGGTAATCCTTGACCATTTGCCTATTCTTATTTCAATTAATAACGGGTCAACTCGCATGCGACCAATTGACATTCCGTATGACCTCACACGGAATGTCGATTGGAAGTTATACGAGGAAATGATTTCAAAAGCGGTCGAGTCGATTCAACATCATCCACCACTTGAAGAATACAACCTCCTCGCGGGCTTGATTCTCGACGCCGCGTTGCAAGCCCAAACGAAGAAATATCCCGGCGTAACGATCAAAGAACGGCCTCCCACTCCGTGGTGGGACCAAGAGTGCTCCGATGTCTACACGCAAAGATCCGACGCGTATCTGACCTTCCGGGATACAGACGATGTCGACGACTTTAAACGTTATTCGGAGCTTGATACCAAGTTTAAAAGCTTGACTAAGGCAAAGAAACGCGGATATTGGCGTCGGTTCGTAAACGAGACGTCGAGGGAGACATCAATGAGCACTCTTTGGAACACAGCCCGAAGAATGCGGAATCGCGTAACGGTCAACGAAAGCGAGGAGTCTTCAAGTAGGTGGATATTTGATTTTGCCAGGAAAGTATGTCCGGACTCTGTTCCTGAGCAAAACATTGTTCGCGATGCGTCTCCGGGCCACGACGCGATTGAATCACCTTTTACGATGGCAGAATTTTCAGTTGCCCTCCTGTCCTGTAACAATAACGCGCCTGGGTTAGATAGAATCAAATTCAACTTGTTGAAGAATCTACCCGGCAATGCCAAGAGGCGCTTGTTGAACTTGTTCAATAAGTTCCTGGAGCAAAATATTGTACCGCAGGATTGGAGGCAAGTGAAGGTGATCGCCATCCAAAAACCAGGGAAACCAGCTTCTGATCACAACTCTTATAGGCCGATTGCAATGCTATCCTGTATCCGGAAATTGATGGAAAAAATGATACTCCGTCGTTTAGACCATTGGGTCGAATCAAATGGTCTACTATCAGATACTCAATTTGGCTTCCGCCGTGCCAAAGGGACGAATGATTGTCTTGCGTTGCTTTCAACAGATATTCAGCTGGCGTATGCTCGCAAAGAACAAATGGCGTCTGCGTTCTTGGACATTAAGGGGGCTTTTGATTCCGTTTCTATTGACATTCTTTCGGGTAAACTTCACCGACAAGGATTTTCTCCAATTTTGAACAATTTTTTGCACAATTTGTTGTCCGAAAAGCACATGCATTTTACGCACGGCGATTTGGCAACTTTTAGCATTAGCTACATGGGTCTTCCCCAGGGCTCATGTTTAACCCCCCTTCTTTACAACTTTTATGTAAATGACATCGAAGAATGTCTGGCAAACTCATGCACGATAAGACAACTTGCAGACGACAGTGTAATCTCTGTTACAGGAGCCAAAGCTGCCGATTTGCAAGGACCATTGCAAGATACCTTGGACAATTTGTCTGCTTGGGCTTTACAGCTAGGTATCGAATTCTCTCCGGAGAAGACTGAGATAGTAGTTTTTTCTAGGAAGCATGAACCTGCTCAGCTTCAAACACAATTAATGGGTAAAACGATTTCTCAGGTTTTGGTACACAAATATCTTGGTGTCTGGTTCGACTCTAAAGGCACCTGGGGTTGTCACGTGAGGTATCTGATGAAAAAATGTCAACAAAGAGTGAATTTTCTTCGTACAATAACCGGACAATGGTGGGGAGCCCACCCAGGAGACCTTATAAGGCTTTACCATGCAACGATACTGTCTGTTATTGAGTACGGGTTTTTCTGCTTCCGCTCCGCAGCAAACACACATTTGATCAAACTGGAGCAAATACAATATCGTTGTTTGCGTATCGCCTTAGGTTGCATGCAGTCGACCCATACGATGAGTTTGGAGGTCTTAGCTGGAGTTCTACCATTGAAAAACCGCTTCTGGAGCCTGTCTTCTCGTATTCTTATCAAATGTGAGGTCTTGAACCGTCCCGTGATTGAAAATTTTGAAAGGTTAATCGAACTTAATTCTCAAACCCGTTTTATGACATTGTATTTCAATCACATGTCCCAAAATATTAACCCTTCTTCGAATATTCCAAATCGTGTCAACTTATCAAATACTTCTGATTCTACTGTGTTTTTCGATACATCCATGATAGAAGAAACTCGTGGAATCCCGGATCATTTACGCGTGCAGCAGATCCCTAAAATTTTTTCCAATAAATATCGAAACATCAACTGCGACAATATGTACTACACTGACGGATCACTTCTTGATGGGTCCACTGGCTTCGGTATCTTCAATAACAATTTAACCGTCTCCCATAAGTTCGTTAATCCTGCTTCTGTTTACGTCGCAGAATTAGCTGCAATTCAGTACACCCTAGGGATTATCGAAAAAATGCCCACGGACCATTATTTCATCTTTACGGACAGTCTCAGTTCCATTGAGGCTCTCCGATCGATGAAAGATGTTAAGCACTCTCCGTATTTCCTGGGGAAAATACGGGAACATCTGAGTGCTTTATCCGAAAAATCTACTCAGATTACCTTAGCGTGGGTCCCTTCTCACTGCTCGATACCGGGTAATGAGAAAGCGGACTTTTTGGCTAAGGTGGGCGCAACAAACGGTGATATTTATGAAAGACCAATTGCCTTTAATGAATTTTTCGCATTTGTACGTCAGAATACGATCATCAGTTGGCAAAATTCTTGGACCAAGGGGGAACTGGGAAGGTGGTTACATTCCATAATCCCCAAGGTATCGACGAACCCGTGGTTCAAGGGGTTGGATGTAGGTCGGGATTTCATTTGCGTGATGTCCCGGCTTATGTCCAATCACTATAGATTTGACGCGCATCTCCGTCGTGTTGGGCTCGGGGAGAGTGGTATCTGTGCCTGTGGTGAAGGTTATCACGACATAGAGCACGTTGTTTGGTCATGCCCTGTACACCGTGACCCCAGGTCTAGATTAGTAGCTTCTCTGCAGGCCGAAGGTAGGCAGCCGGCTGTTCCTGTTCGTGATGTCTTGGCGAGCCGTGACCTATCCTACATGTCCCTTATATACGTTTTCCTGAAATCCATCCACGCCCCAGTTTAGTCCTATCCCCTTCCGCCTACATCCAACCAAACGACAAGAACACGTTAAGACCCCGGATCCGGAAACAGCAACTAGACCCGCACGATACTCTCAGGCCCCGAGGGAGACAACCCAATATGCCAGTTCGTAATATCTTGGCCCAGCAGCGGAACATATTCAATATGCTGCTTACCTATGGCGATGGAAAACCATCAAACAACAAATCAGTGCTTTTCATGCAAAACATTCTAGCTTAAGTTAGATTTAGTTTCAGCTCGTAGTCGGCAGCGAGGATAAAAAATTTGCTTTTAGTTATTAAGATACTTTAGAAAGTAAGCTACCAGATATAATTGACGCCGTTAAACATTGAATTGTATTTGTGCCGTGTCAAATAAACTATAGATGAGGAAAAAAAAACTGCTGCAAGCTCGTTTCACCATGTCGCGGTCTAATGAAGTCATCTTATCCGAGAATTCGGAGGTAACCCCAAAAAGTAGCTTAACATTGACTAGCAATAGAGTCTTAAACATCAGTAATGAAAATCAATACTATTAAAGTATTGCCGGTTTCAAGAAAGTGAATTCAAGTAGGGCACCTTCTGGCCTAATGATATTTTTTTAAAAGTTCTTGTCTTTAAAATCATATGACTGATAATGATGAATTTGGCTATAAATTTATTACTATACAAATAAAGTTATCGTAATCGAAAAACTTGACCGTATGTGGAAAAAAATAAGAGCACCTTCTATTACATCAGTCAATATAAACATTCCATTGAATAAACTGAATGCGAAAAAAAAAGATTACAAACGTATCGTTAACCACCTTTCAAGTAACCAATAAGTCAATAACTAGACCTGCTAGACTAAATACCCTTGATCATGTATTAGGTAATAATACAAACTTTGTGTATTCAAAACTACAGCGATACCAGCGACCATTTGCCCATCGTATCTCGCTCTACTTTGAAAACAAAAACAAGAACGTTAACGTTTTCAAAACATATTCACAACCAAAGAAACTTCACTGTAGAACATCAGAACCTTGATAATCGAATCCTGTATGTAATCAAATCAGAAAAAAATCTTTATTTTGCATATTTGTTTTGTTGTTTTTGAACAAATAAGAAGATCCCGTTACGATCACAGAACTGATCTAACATAAAAATTATGTCTTGTGTCTATTTTTAGTTTCATTAGAGTCAAACGTATGGCGAAGTTTTGATCGGTGTATATTAATTTGTTTACTTTGTATTTCATGTTTTTTTATTTTTTTTTTAGTTTTTTTTAAATTATTTCAAAGTTTTTTTTTCCCTTTTAATATGTTGTTATAGGGTAACTGACGGCTTCGTCAGGTAGTATGCATTGTGTGCAGGATTCAGTTTGCCAAGCTCTACTGCATTTATTCCACTTAGAAACTCAATGTATGTTAACTTACCTCAAACTTTTAAGTTTTTTTGTTCGCATGAATGAATCACTTCATTAAAAGCTGAAACATATTTATTGGTATTTAACAAAAATTAAACTGCAACTGTAACACATCCAGAAATTTCACCCCATGGGCGTAGCCAGAATTTCAAATAGGGGGGGGGGGGACAAGCTCTTCAAAATTTTAGAAGAAAAAAAATGGTTCACTAAGGTCGCTTTTTACGCGGTTGTTTTCACGCGGATTTTTTACGCGGCTTCTTTCACGTGGATTCCGGAATTTACGCGGTTTTTTACGCGGATTTCGAAATTAACGCGTTTTTTACGCGGATTCCGGAATTTACGCGGCACGTATTCCCCGCGTAAAAAGCGACTTTAGTATGTTTTGAAAAATAGAAAAAAATACTAGTCTTTAGTGATTGTTACATCAAGGCAACCAGTGAAAAGTTGTCCTTGACATCAGAGTGGAAAATTTGATAATTCTTTGTCCAATCTCGAATATGAATAGATGTTCTTTACTATAAAATCTTAAGTTCATTTAAACCTTTGGGCATATTATTTTGGCGACGAGGATCTCAAGAATCCACGAACATGGCAAAAGATAGAGTTGATCAGCAGCCGCAACCGGGAATTCAAGATATGATTCACAAGATGGCCCAAATTTTACAGCGGATAGCGGTGCAGCAGCGTCAGTATTAAACCCCGGAGCAGATTTTGGAGTCCCTCATTTTGAACATCATCGAGTTTGTCTTCGACGAAGAAAACGGAGACGTTGTTGTTTAACCGCTACCAGGACCTCTTTGAGAACGATGCAGGCCAGCTGAATGATGCGGCGAAGGTGCGTTTACTTCTCCGAAAGCTGGACACCCATTTGCACAGCCGCTATCTCAACTACATTCTGTCAAAGCTTCTCAAGGACGTGAAGATTGAAGACACAGCCAAGATTCTCAATAAAGTCCTCGGGCATCAAACGTCAAACGTTCCGGAAGCGGTTCATGTGTCTTTTCACGATTGTTGTTGACCATCTGCCGATTAACACTCAGCAAGCAGAGAGCACTCAACCGCTGTTCAAATATTGTTGACCTCAGCCAGGTTTTCACCCGACGTAATGTGCTGAACGAGCGTTCAATCGTGCATGTTTCCATGGTAGAGAAAGTGCAATTTTAATTGCTTTCTCAGTCGCAGGGAAGAAAGAACGGGCTTTAGCTAGCAGGTCTACAAGGTGCAACTCTTCCAAGTTCTTACGGTCTGCTCTCATGCTGCTGCAATGTTAATACAAAACTTTCACCTCTCCAACAAAATTGTCAACTCCATAAAAAATTACGAAATTTTCGGTTTTGCGCTTGAACTCTTCCAACGATATGCGTATTACGTTAGCGGGATGTAGCAAGGACAAGGCGTAGGCAGGTGCACTATCTTCATCGAACCGTGTTTCCAGTGAGGTTACAAGAGAATCAAGGTAAGGAATTGTCACAGCTCGGTTCCAATACTCCAACCTAGTTGATGCAGGCGGATTTGCTCGGTACTTTTGCCGCTGCAATATCCTTGGTGGATCAACTGAAAAACCAGTGCAATTCCACGCAACATAGCGCAAGCATTTCAATCAATTATACTTATACTTTAAACAGATGTTTCTATGGGCTAAATATATCGTTTTGTGCTATTAGAGTTATTGAAAACAAAATTCTGCATCAATGTTAACATTTAGGGGTGGGGGGGGAGGGTAACGGCCGATTTCTTTTCAGTTTTTGCGACCAAATTGTTGAAATAGATCTTACGCTTCAGGTTTGCCAAGAAATCCTCGATGAGACGCAACTTGGAGACAGATTTGATAACTCTCGTACCACATCGATATTAAGCCGCACCATCTCCTCCAACGATCGCTTCGAGTTTGGGCCGACTCCAGATCCGACTGAAACATCACGTCTTCGGTCTTATGGTATTTCTTGATGAACGACGCAACTTCCGGTAGGCGCTTCGTACTATAAATTTCCCATTCACGGCCAGTCTGGAGCAAGAGCAGCAGCTCTGACATACCCTTCTTGCTGATTGTTAGCCACAGCAGCACTTTCTTGGGGAGCTTGGTGTGTGAAAGATACTTTGCCTTGGTGCTCGATTCGATTTAACCATATTTTTCAAGCGCTGCCGCTGCGTCATTACACAGTGGTCCAATAAGGCAAAAAGTGGAACTTAATTCCATAGCGCCTTTCAACTTCATTATAGCTTAATAGTGTCTTCGGAGCAATTTTTTGTATAAATGACCCGCATAATCATAAATTATGAAAAATTTACTAGGGTAGAAGCACCGGTTTTGGCCATGATAGAATAAAATTGATAATTGTGAAAAAGTGTCTTAGATTACTTCTGATTCGAAGTCGCCTATTGAACCTGCTGATACTATTCAACAAAACTATTACAAACTTAAGCAAATAAATATGCGTATTTTAGTTTTAATAAAGGAACTAACTATGCTCTCTCCAGTTCACTATACAGCCTAACGTTTAGGTAGTTTGCAAGCTATTTTTCATTGAGCATAAATTTGTTTAAATTTGCCCATTTCTATAACAAATCTTGTTACCAGCATCAGGCACAACTTACTACAGCACATGGATGAAAAAAGTAGACATTTTAGTGTGATTTTTCCTTGCAATATCAAAATTACCAACAGCTTCCGAAAATGTTCATTGATCCATTCTTGGCCACATATTATTGCAATTCCATGATTCATAATCCTGATATTGGCCATATGTAAACAAAACCATGGTAACGTATTGATGTTTATGCAAAACATGAAATGTATGGAGTTTTTCGGGCTGATATGTTAATCGCATGAATACATGAAACTACAAAACTGGTTTGGGATTAGAAAGTCTCCGTTTGTTCAGATTATTTACAGATTTGTAACTTCATTTGTATTTACCAAAACTAACGATTTGGATTTTCAACCTTAACCTGACTATAATAAATGGCACTTGAGTTACCGAAGTTGATCTTAGCAAATAATACGAAAAAGTTTCTATGTGAAAAAGGAAAGAGTGGAAGCTTTTAAATGTAGATAATTGACAGACGAAAAATTAATATAGGTCAATGATGTGATGTCAGTGTTATTAAGCATCCTACTAAGTTTAAACAAATTCTAACTTGAAGTACTTTGCCCTGCTAGCTATGTGTGAATATAATATCATTATTTAGTTTGCTTATTATATATACTGGCCCTTTGGTTGGTTCAAAAACGAGGATTATCTATATGATGAAGTCAAAATATAAACTAAATTCGTGTGAATTCAACTTTGTCGCGAATTGGCCACCCAGACCCAAGTGGCCAATTTAGAAATGCTATGGCCAAAACGGGAGCATAGAGAAGTTTTTTTAATTGGTAAATATGTAAACAATACTACATAATTTGATTTCCCCGTTGAAATTATTCAATTACATATTTTTCGAAGGAAGAAGGACAAATATCTCTCATACATAACATACTATGGCCAAAACCGGTGCTCTTACCCTATACTAATAATAAAAAATTACAAAGTTATAAAGTTTATTACATGGAACTTAATTAAAAGTTAGTTTTTTGTACTTAACTTTTGTTAGTTGCATTTTACACGAAAGTGTAGTTCGGAGGAATTGTTAGGGCACACAAAACACACATATTTGTCAAAGACCATATATCACCAGGACTTTTCCTTACAAAGTTATATCATATTTTAGCTTATTTTTTCGATAACTTCAAGAACGTATGGGTTAAAAAGGGCCAAGTGGAATCATGATGTCAATACTTTTCCTTGAAGTTAGGCTGAAGCTATAAACTCCTTTGGGTTCCATTTGTCCCGATCCACCCATATTAGAGTACGGCGAGCATATGTTACTGTAGGTTTTCATATATCAAAAATACTAACTTTTTTGTGTTAAGAAATAGAGAATGCTATTTTCATTGGGAACAGAGTTACAGAATATTTCATAAGAGTTACTTAAAAGTTAGTTTTTTGTACTTAACTTTTGTTAGTTACATTTTATATGAAAACGTTGTTCTAAAGAAGCATTTGGGCGTACAAAGCACACTTTTTTGTTGAAGGCCACACATCTCCAGAGCATTCCCTTACAAAGTTATAGCACATTTCAACCTATTTTTTCGACAACTTTAACAACGTATAGAATAGGAGATCCTGGCCAAGCGAACGAAGCTGGGAGGAGCAAGAGAAATGCATGCCGCGTAAAAAACGTGTGTAGAATAAAATCACTAGTTCACTACTTCATCATAAATCATTATTGAATATAACAACATGTTTATGATGACTTATAGTTATTTAACTAAAGCCCGTCGAAAGTGTTCAAATCACACTAGAAGGTTAATGTCAAAACAACCTAATGTCAAAATGACACAATTCCAATATTTCCAAATGTCAGAATGTTAAAGTGCCAAAATGTCATAATTTGAAAATATATAAATGTCGAGTTAAACGTTGCGTTAGTTTACGCGATCAGAAAAACCATCATTTTGTGAACCATAGAACGATAACAATCATCGCGAGAACTCATGTTGCTTCGCAGCTCGAGCTGCTGATCGTGATATGATTAGGGGTTCAAAGTGTAAGAATTTTTTTTTGTTGACGTTTAGGAATTTCTCCCTCGACTGTCCTTTCCCGCGTTGTCTACAATAATAGTTGATGCTGCCAAGGGCACACAGCAATTATTGTATCTAACAGCGGTGGTCTATCAATCACGCTGTGGACGGATGCCACTCGGAGATTGAAATGGGATTAAGATCCTCGAGCGCTGATTATAGCGATGCTGCCTGCGGGAAGTTCCACCGTGATCCGAAGGTTATGTCAAATGAATGCGATGGGACTGGGTTAGGAATGCAGCATTTTTAATGATTTCTCTCCTTGTATGGGTGTTCTTGTACAAGTGATTGCATGCATTTCGGCTGCTGAGTAACCAAAGGTGACTCCAATTGACCGCTAACATGCAGGCACAAAACGCATCAGTCACGCCTCAAGTTAGTACGCTAGAAGTAACTGTAACCTTCACTTAAATTAAATCGTGATACCTGCACGATAAACGAGGCATTTATTCATGACTATAATTAGAACCGTGTGATTGCACCAACTGGTATTGTACCGAACGTGCGCTGATGTCCCATTCGGATAGTAAATTTATTCCCAAGGATACTGTTTTCCGGTGTGATTTCATCGGGCAGCGTTAAACTCTAGCACGCGGATCTGCTCGTTTCGGATGATAGGAACACTGGCAAATCCCCACTGACCAAGAGACCTCCTAGCAAGCGAAAAGCTTTGCGATGTTGCATGGCTAATAATTGACAGGTATTTAAGTATCATGCAATCATCGATGCTTCCAGCTGCGCTGTAAACGTCAGCAGCAGCGATGAGAACGAGTGCTTCCTCGGCTGCAATTGCTTTGCGCGTCTCATGAATAGCAAATAAGCACGGCCAAATTGCAATTGCGCGGGCTTCCATAAAACATATGGCACGTCGTTTGTGATGATGCAATTGAACCCTCTAATGCTGGATCCCGAGGCTGAACGCTTAGAATGCTGGGATCTGGTTTTTATTTTATTCCAGTTTATATGTTATTTTTATTTCGTATGGCTAAATAGGACTATCAATTGGGGAAAACTCCTTCGCTGATACAAGTGCAATCTAACTCGTGAGCTAATCATGTCTGACTAAAGCTATAATAGAAAAATATCTTCAATATTTTCAGTCTAATTCATTTTTTTTTATTCATGACGCTGGAATGATGAAAAAAGAGTCAAATCAAGCGCGAAGGGTCTTGATGCCTGTTTTTATGTGGCTCGTTTAACGTTCCGTTTCGATGGGAGAATTGCACCAGGCTGGTCGGATCGAATAATGGTAATCCTCCGCTGCAGTCGCGGACAAATTGCAGCCATCGTTTATAACTTAAACGATCGCCAAACAATGGCAGTTATCTATCGAATGCTCAACGACGCAGTTGGAAGGGCTGCTGGCCCCTGGGGCAAACCATCGCGGGCAGGTGATTTATGTTTGTTTTAGAGCCGTTTTGCTGCTTATTATTTGCCCCATCCATCAGAACAGGCATCGTTGAACCGAGCGCCGCGCCTGCGGGGCAGCCAGTAAACCTGATGCCTAAGCTTGATCGTCGTATGTGGGTTTGCGATTCGCCAGATAATCGTAACTGCAGATTGAAACTATCGTTGATCACCGCATTTGCTGTCGTAATTCAAGCGACCGACAGACTCGCGAAGGACGGCTTAAAAATGCACCCGGTGAATCCTGCTAGAAGTGAATGACTGTTCGCCGTAGTATTAGTCAAACCGTAACGTATAATAAATACGATTAAGGTGCACGTAGCGGAGATCAAGTGGTGCGTAGTCAGGTAGAGCCCGATTAAGAATGACATCGAGTACAATTCAGTGTTAAATATTACAGTATTTATTTCATACGTACTTGGAAACATGATTTTTCATTGCAAATGTCTGACTAACTTCTATAAAGAACTTAAATGCTATAGTATCAAGCGGGGAATAAATTTTTCAAGTATGAGAAAACTTTGACACAGAAGAGGAATAATAAAATTTTTCAATGAGCATTCGTTAAAAATATTCCTGCTTAGTTTGCTAACAATTCCACAAATTATCTTTTCTACTTAGGCCGCTTATTTACTTTCAATATTTTTTTTTTCAAAGTTTTATATCATTAGTTTACCATTCAATGCAGATATATCAGGAATCGCGACATTGTCTGATCGGAAATCAGGTAACTTCCAGAATTTTTGAGAACAGAATGTCCAAATACCATTCTAAGTAAGTTTTTTCGGAATCGAGATGATGCCCAAATATTTCCGGAAGTAAAAAGCAATTTTGAAATCAAAGATGGTGATTTCCGGAATCGAGATAAAGCTCAGATCTTGAGAATCAACTCCAGATGTCAGTTTGACATTCAAACTCGCGACTTGAGGTTTCTGTGAAGCAGCACGAATGGCCAAATACAACTCAATATGAATATTTACCCCAGACCCCATTTTGAAATTCAAGATTGCGATTTATGGCTAAGGAAAACAGCCTTGAATTGTAAAATACTATCAATGATCTAAATCTAAGTAAAAATTTAATCGACCACCGCTGAGCAAACTAAGTATTTTTCACAAGTGGAGTAATTTTTTTGAACCGTAATTCTCTAAAAGGGTGCATTTTTTCAATATTTGTGGTCTGATGATTTCAAAAGATTTAAATAATGATTTCAAATATAAACTCATACGAACTTTCTGAATGTAATTTATGTTCAGGTTTTGTACGTTTAGAATATCATAAAAATTATTAAAATTTTCCTATAAGTTATGTTTTAATGGAACTTTATACTGTTTCGAAACTTTGGGTAAAAAGTACAAAATAAGAAATGTCAAAAAAAAAATGTTGAAAGTTTGGTTTCAATTTTCCTTTTTCAACTTTCTAAAGAAAAATTGAATTCCAATGACATTCCATGTGGACAGAAAAATCCTTCTTTTGGACCCCGTCAAATTTTCGTGGCTTATTGTAAAGGTCAAAAGGAAACTTTTTCAGCCCGGCGCTCGTTAAGATCGATAGTTTCAAAAACGGCCATATAAATTATGGCCACTCTAATGAGTATGTCTTGTGTTTCAAATATTTTTAGATTATTATTTTGCATTTGAGTATTTCTAGTATTTTCACTCTTCAAAATCGTTTGAAAATTTGGATATTCTAGCATTTGTCATTATATTGAGCAATTCCTTGTGTTTTAAATATTTTGAGCACTTTAACAATCAAAATAAAATTTCAAGTAAATTAAACACTTCTGATATTATAGGTATTTTTAATATTTTAAATATATATATATATATATATATATATATATATATATATATATATATATATATATATATATATATATATATATATATATATATATATATATATATATATATATATATATATATATATATATATATATATATATATATATATTTAGTTTTAGCATTTTCGGTATTCTTAGTAGATTTAGCACCTTCAATATTTTTACTTACTTTACTGTAACCTGTTGTTAAAAAGGGCAAGGGGTTACATAAGATCAATTTTAGCTAGATCTATCGCAGTAATGAAAATACCTAACAATGGAAAAAAGGCTGCCGTGTTTCATCTGCTTGACAGCATTATTTGTATTGTATTTGTATTCTTCGTACAGTTTGTGATTATGCGCCTGCGCAACAATAGCTGTAGCTAGCCACCGTATGTTAATCGCAGGATTTTACGCTCGAGGAATCGATGACTTCCTTCCGTGTCCCCGACTTAATGTCCGCGGAGCACCACCGAGTGGATCAGCGTCCTGTAGAGCGAGAATCTCGTGGGAACTGTAGGTTTCGGCACCTAAAATGACTACGCCATCCATTTTAGGCCCTATTTACTGCCATAACCTATCTATTCACCTCGCGTATTTTCTCGTTATCACACGTTACGAGTATCCCAAGATAAATAAATTCATCAACCACTTTGAAAATATATCCATTCATCAACAGCACAGCACCAACACCCGTCGCACGCTCTCTGCCAGACTTTGTTCAACAATCCGCAGCTGCTCACGGAACCTGTGGAATACCGGCGGGCTATCGTGTCACGCAGTAGATCCTTCTTTCGTGGTGACTTGTGGGATGAAAAATGAACTCTAACAATCAAAAACTAACATCAAACCAATGAAGTTAGCACACTCCATGGCGTGCAGCCCTACAAGCCCCACGTAACAGGCATGAACAAGGAAAAGGAACTGTAGGAGGACTTCATACTCGATAGCGAATCGCTGGACAGAGCAGTCTCGGCTGCATCACTTATCCTTGGTTCGCCTAGCGGAAAAGATCGCAACGGCGGCGTCTGAAGATAAACCTAGGCCTCTCACGCAAGGATGTCATAGGCTTAGGTCGTCAACCAGTCGACCAGATTGACCGCTCAGGACAGGTCGCAACTAGGCAACAAAGGCGTCGCCACACACAAGCGCTAAGGGCCCAATCAGCAAAAAGCTGCGGGACCTGGCATGCGTGAGGCCATTCGCACCGCGACAAATGTTGGAGGTATCCTGTGGGGAAATGTTGGAGGCCACTAGCCTGCCAATCACCTCAATAGACTATCCAGCTTCCCTACTTATCCCTGAATAGTTAAAAACTGTTTGCAACGCTATTCTAGACTGCGTTGCAGATCAGTAGTCACCCACCATTATGATCAAGTTTAGTTTTGCCGATAATAACACAGTCAGATGGCTGCAAATCATGGTGTCTTTTCTAAAACCGTGTAAGGGAGCCCGCCGTCGTGCCTTTCACACGAAGGACCTGCCAAAGGCCCTAAAATTCATAGAGTACTTCCAAGACAGTGTGGACACCATTAGTGAGAGAATTCTGTGTCAAGTCCAAAACCAGAACTACGATTGCTCCATGACGAGTATGCCATCGCAACGTTACTGGAGAGCAGGGTTGATATTTGTTGACACTCTTGAGTGAAAAAGCATCCATAAACGTTATTTTTTTACAATCCTTTCAGAGTTCTCCCTTGCCGCTTTTTGCATGGAAGTGAACTGTCAAAACACCTCATTATATTTCATGCGATGGATGCAAGATAACAAAATCAGTTTATTAGTTAACGAAGATTGTCAAGGCATCGGTCAGTGTCAGAGAAAAAGTGTTTCGGTGAGGTTCATTTTGGTTGAGTGGGCTGTTTGTTTTTCTTTTTCGCTTTGAAGTGAAGATCATTTGGTTGGATTTTTCGTCAATTTTTATTCCGTAACCGTGAACGACGCGCGCAATCTATTTCATTTGAGTATAACAGCACGTTACTAGGACGAAAATCTAGTGTATCTGAAAGAGTGCTGCGATCATTGGAAGTGAAAATTGAAAATGATTGGCTGTAATTTTCGAAGAATTTTGCTGGGGAAAATGACTTTTATCAGCACTGCTGGAGAGACTGTCAACTGGACGGTGGAGCTGAACAAACAGTCTACTACTGATGGCAGTCGTCCGCCAATCAGAACTCTACTAGATCCCATGAAGAACGTGTTCTATAATGAATCCATTTTATCGAACCATAGTCACATCAGATTTGACATCAAGGCTTCACCTTAAGAGGAGAACACTTCAGGAATCCAAAAAAAAAACAACTGGAACTCTTTCAAGAAACATTTGGTTAACTTGAGGACATCCTGTTATTGACATATTCGAACTTCAGTTGAACTGGATGTCGCAGCAAATGGCACAGGATTACAGAAGCTTTCACTTTAAACTGTCTGTTAACGAAACACTCTCCTTCATCTAGACGTTTGCTCAACAGGGCTATAACCACGTCCAAATGTGGTGCTTATGCAGCATCCCTTACAAGATGCAACGCTGAGTTACGCAAAGTCAAAAGAAGATCCAGAGTTCGGTTTTGTGAGGTCATCCAAACTTTGTCTTTCCTGACTTGACAGTGTTCTCCGGGTCGAACGTTAAAGAGTGACAGAAAGTCAGATGCAGAAGCATGACGACACGTAACCGAGCAGTGCTCGCTCGTCGGCTTTTCCTGAGACTTCTATTATTAACTTTTTTGAGCCTGTGAAGTTACCAGGGCTCGATGGCATTTTACCAATCTTCTTGCAAAATTCAGACGAGGTCATCATATCCGAACTCATCAGCTTTTTTCGAACTAGCTTCACTCTGGAACATATTTTATTCCATTAAAAACTTCATTTCCACCGCGCAAGATATGCTAAATGGCGTGATCCAACCGTCGATTTCTTGGCCTTAACACACTTGAACGTCGTCGTAAAATCCAGCAAGCTGCATTTGTTGCGAAAATACTGAACGGCAAAATAGATTCACCGACTCTCCTGTTCCTGCTAAACTTTCGTGCCTCTCAACGATCCGTACGATCAACTAGACTACTACACACCGCATTTCATCGTACATCGTTTGGGTTTAACGAACCTATGACCGCTGTAATTAGGACGAGCGTGGAAGAACTATTTGAGCTTGGCGAACCATCCCGCAAGTTTGCGTTTAAGTTGTATGAATCAAATATTTTGTAGACTTGATTTTAAACTTTGTTATTTATTAAGACTATTGTCGAATAAATTATAGTGAACAAATAAACAAATAAACAAATATTTCGCACAGCTGGCGGAACGTTTAGGTAGTGTTTATATCTAAGCCGGGTAAAAAGACGATACATTGCCCAAAGCTTTCAGGCCTATAAGTCTGGGGTCAACTCTTCTCAAGTTGATAGGAAAAATTACAGACAACTACATCCACAGCAAGCTTCTGAAGAACTTACCCTTGCATAAATATTAATATGAATATCAACAGGTAAAATTTGGTAAAATTGTCACCTGGTAGAGACGGAATCTATCCGGTACTACTACAGAAGGGTAAAACAGTTCTGATGCCCATTCTAACACAACTCTTTCAATCCAGCTTAATTCTAGGCTATATTCCGGGAGCGTGGCGACAAGTACGGGTTATTTTTACCCCTAAGGCCAACAAAAGGAACAAATCTCTGCCAAAATCCTTTAGGCCAATTAGCTTATCGTCAGTCGTTCTCAAAACAACGGAAAAAATAGTCGGTGAGCACATCAAATCATCATATCTTTCTAAAACTCCTCTTAGTAAATATCAATTTGCTTACCAGGAGGGGAAATCGTCGGTAACTGCACTCCATACTATAGTTACAAAACTAGAAAAATCTTTTGCTGCAAAAGAAATTTCCCTTGCGGCGTTCCTTGATATTGAAGGGGCATTTGATAACTCGTCTCATGACTCAATGACTGCTGCAATGGAGAAACGGGGTTTTGACAATTGCATTATTCATTGGATAAGCGAGATGTTATCAAAAAGAGAAATAGCAGCAAGCCTTGGTAGCTCTAATATAAGTGTAACAGCTATAAAAGGGTGCCCACAAGGAGGGGTGATATCTCCTCTGCTGTGGTCATTGATAGTTGATGATCTTCTAAAAAAAATTGATGGAAGAAGGCTTTGAAGTAGTTGGATTTGCTGATGATATTGTCATTATCGTTCGTGGCAAGTATGATGATGTCATCGCAAACCGAATGCAAATTGCCTTAAACATTATTTCTTCGTGGTGCGATAGGGAAGGCTTAAATGTAAATCCTTCAAAAATCACTATCGTCCCATTTACACGTAGAAAAAAAACTATGCTTAATGATATTAGGCTAAAAGGTGAGCTTCCTCAACTCTCAAATAACGTCAAATACCTTGGAGTAACTCTTGACAAAAAACTTAACTGGAATACACATCTAGAGCAGGCAATAAAAAAAGCTACAAATACTCTATGGATATGTAATAAAACTTGTGGTAAACAATGGGGACTCAAACCGAAAATGATCCATTGGATTTATTCGGCTATTGTGAGACCCAGAATTACCTATGCTTCACTAGTCTGGTGGACAAAAACAAGGGAGAAAGGTGCTCAAGATAAATTGGAAAAACTTCAACGGCTAGCCACTCTCTCAATAACGGGTGCAATGAGAAGCACACCCACCAAGGCGTTGGAAGCTCTATTGTTTATGCTTCCACTGCATCAATTCATACAATTAGAAGCCGAAACGAGTGCCTTACGGATCAAAAGATCATTAAAGCTCTTTGAGGGTGATTTACCGGGTCATCTAGGTATTCTAAAAACTATTCGTATCAATCCCCTAGTGATCAACAATGAAGACCGGATGGAGAAAAGATACAATTTTGAAAGACGATTTCGAATGTTTGAACCTGAGCGTGATGTTTGGGATCGCGGTGGTCCTGATCTCCGCCCAGGATCAATCATTTTTTACACAGATGGTTCAAAAATGAACAATCGAGTGGGAGCAGGAGTAACTGGCCCAGGAATAGACCTGTCAGTTCCAATGGGCCAATGGCCAACTGTATTCCAAGCTGAAGTCCAAGCAGTACTAGAATATTCTGAAATATGCCTACGCAGGAAATACAGACACTCAAACATTTGCATGATGTCCGACAGTCAAGCAGCTTTGAATGCTTTGGAGTCTGTGACATGCACATCAAAACTAGTTTGGGAGTGTGTTCAATCACTCCAAACACTGGGTTGTAATAATCAAGTAGACTTCCTAGGTTCCTGGTCACTGTGGAATAGATGGGAACGAAAGAGCCGATGAACTGGCAAGACTTGGATCGTCTCATCAGTTCATAGGACCAGAACCCTTCTGTGGTCTATCTGCTTGTTCCCTTAGAATGGAACTAAAAGCATGGGAAACTCTGAAAGTGGAATCCAACTGGACAAACACCTTCATCGGTAGGCAGTCGAAACGTTTTATCACTCCGAACGTTTCTATGACTCGTAAAATACTGGATCTTTCAAAAAAAGATCTAAGCACGTATACTGGTTTAATAACAGGGCATTGTCCGAGCCGTTATCATTTGAAGGTTATGAAAAAACTTCAAGATGATACATGTCGAGTATGTGGCATGGAAAAAGAAGACTCGGAACATCTGTTATGCCGATGTCCGGCAATTTTTATCAAAAGATATAAGTTCTTCGAGAGAGGTCTTCTGGAACCCTCTGAAATCTGGAGAACAAATCCCAGTACGGTTGTGCGCTTCATACGTAGTATAATACCGGACTGGACTAATGCTATTGGCCAGACTTTAACGACCACTTCCAATAGTGATACGTTATCCTGACTAAGCAAAATTAAAAAGGGAGAATATGTCACAAAATATCAAAACATTGGTCGCAGTGACGAAAATACCCAACACGGAAAAAAAAAAACAGGTAAAATTTACTGAAACCGCTTAGCATTTCTTAGTGAGAAGTCACTAAAATATAGTGAGACAGCGGACTGTGGTTTTCTTGATAAGTGAGCTTTCGATAACACGGCCTTTTTTTACACTGCACTATAATCCAAGCAGTGCTTTTGAGCAAAAAAGTTGCATTAGTTAGTTATGCAGCTGATGACGTAGTCCTTATTATTCGGGAAAAATATGATATAGTTCTATCTAGTCGTATGCAAACGTCACTTTACACTACTGCCCAGTAAGGCGCAAAAGAAGGGTTCAACATTAATCCCTCTAAAATAGTCATTATATCCTTCACCAAGCGAAGGGCGCATGCAATCACTCCTTCACCGATGAATGGGGTATTACGAGGCTGCAGCTATGAAACCAAGTACCTTAGAGTCATTCTGGATGGAAAGCTGAGCTGGACTGCTCTCAACAAAACTACGCTTTCAAGAAGGTGACTTCAGCAATTTGGGCATTGTTATATTGTACATTGTTCGGAAAGACAAGGGGACTAAAACCCGAAATAGGGCTCAGATCTTATATCACCATTGCTCGGCGGTCTTTCAGTTACCAGGGCTTTGTGCATAACGCCGATGGCAGCCATGCTATGCTATGCTGCCTCTACATCTGCATGTGAAGAAGGAAGCACAGCTTTGTGCACTAAGCCTGCGAAGAAATATAACGATGCTCGAAGGTGACCTAACGAGCCACCGTTTCGTCCAAAGGGAGTTCGAACTAGTACCTTCAGTAACAACACTCTGACTGGATAGAAGCAGGGCCTGACATGGATATTCTATGCAGTCGGAGAGTGCAGTGCAACAATCAGATAGCATCATAACGGGACTCCTCACTGGACACTTTCTTGCTTTCGCAAAAAATATCGTATATTCCCTTCTTACAGTTGTAAAAGCCTCCTCCGCTCTACGATTAGCAGCGGAGCTTAGAAGCATGTGAGAATTTGTGACGTTGACGCCGCTCCTGCACTTTGCCACCTATAAAGAAATTTCTATTCATACGACTAGATAAGTTATTTTGGTTGTAATGCAACCCAAATATGTAACATAATGTATATTGAGTACTGTACAGTAAATATTGTACATTGTCGAAGCAACATATAACGTTTAACTTACTCGTCATGAATGAAGTAGGCGATTTATAGGTCCGTTACCCTACGTTTATTTCATTCTGGTATGCATTGATGTCTTATTTCCAAAAAGAACTTCATATCGTTGGCATAAGTTAACACTTCTGTTTTTTTTTTTGAGGTTAGCGGATATGTCGTTAACGTACAAGATGAAAAAAAAGGTCCCAAGATAGAGCCTTGGGGGACATCAGAACTAACTAGAAACGGATTTGAGTTTTGTCTGTAAATTTAACTATTTGTTGGTGGTTTGTTATATATCATTCGAGCTATTTTTAGAGTCCTGATTCAAGCCCAAATTTTTACAATTTGAAGAGTAGCACTGATATATCGATGCGATCAAATCAAATTTTTAACTATCCATTGCTTTCAGTGAGTAATTTAAGTGAATTGCTACGAATAGTTTGGGAATGCAAAAAATTATGGCCTAATTCACGATAATTACGTATCTCAGATTTACGGCCAGACTTGAGTTTAGTCACTAGAAGTGAGTTTTTCCATTGTTTGTAAAGCATCCGTATTCCAGTGACATGTTAAAAAGTCAGAAAATAGAGCAGTAAGCTCCACTGCAAGAATTTTCATAAATACTACGGGGATTCTGTCTGGTCCTGGAGCTTTTAAGGCATCTAAGTTACTCAGCACCTGCAAAATATCCTGCACATGAAATTGATTTAAGTCAATATCCCTCTAGAAGTCCGGATAAAATGAAAAATGCAAAATAATGCAGTCGCACTTGATCCTTTTCAGAAAATGTTGCATAAATTTTTCGGAGGAATTTTGCGGAAAAATTGCAAACCCTTTTCGACACTTGTGTCAAAATGCATTACAGAGGAAGAATTGTAATATTTAGTTTAGTTTTTACGTAATTAGAGAAGTTTTTCGGGCAGGACTTTACTTCAAGTTTAGTTTTAGCATTAAGTTCATCGAATGCATTACTGATAATAAGATCTGATGGATCGAATATATCGAACTAGATTGCTAAATTTTCACTTGTGTTTTTTAATGGTTTCATGTGTTTTTCACGGTTTTCAAATTTTTCAATATGACTGTTATACCAGAAAGGAATTTTCATATTTAAATTACGTCTCCTTTTCATCGGGGGTACTTCGTGTTTAATTACATCAAATAAAGTATCAGTATAAGAACCAGTTTTGTTGATTTCGAATGATGTTAATTCAGTCCAAAATTACAGTTTTGTCTAAAATAAGTTGCAGTATTTCATTGTCCTAAACGACGAAAACATTGATTTTATGAGTTCTGGATGAAATCAGCATGGCGTTGATTTTTTTTATATTATTTATTTGCCCATTTCAGTATTACAACATAGCAAAGACTTTTTCATTTTTTTCTGTACACTTTCCTAACCTACATTAATCTAACTTACATTCTAACATTTTCGTATTCTTTTTCATTACATTAACAAAATCAATCAAAACTTTTCTTAACCACAGTTTAAGAAAATCCCAAAACATTTTTTAAAAGTTTTCCGATTATTCCACCTCGCATCTCTTATCGATTTTTCGAAACAGAATAAACTACCGAATTCGCTTCCCCTGAAATGCACCATGCCAATGTATGTATTCCCAGCCATAATATTGCGCAATTTTGCTGATTTTTAACGTTAATTATCCATTGAAGTAAATGGTCAAAATGATCAAGTTCTGTTTTCATCCTTTTTCGCATGATATTTTTAACCCATTTTCTAATTTCTTTTGATTTTTTACATTCACGAATTCTATGTAAATTATTATCTGGAGCACCACAGGTTTCACAGTCAGCATTGGTTACATTACCAATTTTATATTCGACTAGTTTTTCTTTGTTCGGAATAATATCGTTCACTAATTTATAAACACTTGATTTATCAGCCGACAATAAAAAAATTTGGTTTAAATTGTCCCACACAATATCCCACCGGATTCCAGGAAATCGATTTTCTGCTCCAACAGTAATATGTTTATCGTCAATCAACTTCCAGTATATTGCTTTGGCGGTTTTCAGAATAGACTCTTCGTTTATCCGGTTTGCGTTTTTCAACCATTCCTTCGCATTACGCGTTAGTTGTGCTTTATTTCGGTAATCCAAAAGATATTTCTCGTATTCACTAACTTCCTCATTTTTGTTCCATAGGGCATTCTTAAGAAATAGCGCTTGACACTTAGACTCAGGATCAATTAGTCTCAATCCTCCTTTTCCGGGATCTAAGTATAGTTGATCTCTTGTTATTTTGAACATTTGACCGTTCCACAGAAATTTACCAACAGCATTCTTTATTAGGGCAAGATGTTTCAAAACATCTTGCCCTAATAAAGAATATAATAAAATAAAATAAAATTTTAAATATTTTTTTTTGTTTTTTGGTGGTAGAACTTGTGCAACGTACCATAACTTTGAAAGGACAAAGAAGTTTGATAGCCATGTTTTCTGAAATAGATTTAGGTTTCGCATTCGATGACATTGGAACAAGAAGTTCATATCTCTAATAATTTTATTAAAATTGTTCTCTATCATGTTATTCCACGAATTGCTAATGAAAACTCCAAGAATCTTAACTTCGGTTACTTCTTTAACTAACTGCGGACCAGATTGTATATTATTTATTCGCAAAAATGATGACTTTTCAAAGTTTAACCTTATCTTCGCAAAACTTGCAAAAGAGCTGAGGATTTGCATCACCAAATCAAACTCTTCTTGCGTTCTGATGAAAATATTTAAATCATCCGCGTATGCAACAACTTTCAAGAACTGGCTATATACAAGAACACCACAGCTACTACTACTAATAGATCTTATTAGCGGTTCCACATCTGGTGCAAACAAGAGCATGCTTAGTGGGCATCCCTGTCTCACTGATGAACCGATAGCGAACTCCGGCGTCAGAAATCCGTTGAAGAGGACTCTTGATGTAGCTTTAGCATATAATTTACGTATGCACCTGGTTATTTCTGGCGAAAACTGGAACTTATCCATGTTTTTCCACAACCAATTGTGATTCACTTTATCGAAAGCTTTTTCGAAATCGACACTCAGCAGGAAACCTTTAAACTTTTTGGATTCTATCGCTCTTGTTATCAATCGTCTTATATCCTTCAAGTTATCTATACAACCTCTATCTTGCTCAATTGCACTTTGACCCGGACCTATAATTTTGTCGATTATTTTTGTTATTCTGTTTGCTAGAATTTTAGTAAACAGCTTGTAATCCGTGTTTAGCAAGCTGATTGGACGTTGATTTTCAATTAAAGCTGGATTGCCTTTTTTGGAATAAGAGTAATAATACCTTCACTAAATTCTTTTGGAGATATCATTACACCACTAAGGTAACCGTTGAATATCGTGAGCATATCGTCTTTTGAAATGTCGAAATGTTTTAGATAAAACTCATACGTGAGTCCGTCCGGACCCGGAGATTTTTTCTTGGAGCATTTTTTCAGAGTAGCGAAGGCTTCATCCGCCGTAATAGGATCCTTTAAAGTATCACCATCATCTGCATCTAAGCACAAAACTATGTTGTTCAATGGATTATCAAGTCCAATAACATCATTTTCTGGTTCTTTTGAAAATTGTTTACTATAATAACTGTGAATATTGTTAAGCATTTTTGGAATATCCTGCATTTTTTTGGATAATCATTGTTATCTTCATATGATCTGGCATTGATTCTCTTTGTTACATGGAAAAGACTCAGTCGTTCCCCTTCCGCAAGAGAGGTTTCTTTAATTTTCTGTTCATAGTTTCGTATTCTAAGTTGCTCAATTTTCATTAGATTGGATTTGACCACTGCAATTTCATCTTCTACACTTTCTCCAGTTATTTTTCTTGTTATCAAAGCCTCAAGCGACGAATAAAGTTTACTTTTCTCCGCTGCTTGAGTTTGATTTAATTTCCAACTTTCCGATTTGTAAAAATTTCTCACTTTGGCTTTGAAAGCAAAATTCCACCACGAGTTTCTATCAGCATAAATTTGTCTAGTTTTCAGTCGCGCATACTCTATATTGAAACGTTCCGACACTTCGTTCTGTTGCTTCCATTTTTAGCTTCAAGCTGTCTTGATGATCCGAAAAGGGTACTGCAATATTTTTAACGCCAAGCACTGAATCCATGAATGCTCCTGGGCCGTAAAATCGGTCCAACCGAGATGCACTTTCTCCACGAAAAAAGGTATATTTCGCTTTCCAACTCCATTAAAACGTCTTTCAACTGCAGTTGTTTTACTAATTCTCTCAACCCATAACAAAAGTTCTTAACCACCCCATTAGAATCATCGTTGTTCAGAATGCAATTAAAATCACCCCCAAGAACTGAAAATTTGCAGTTTGGTTTTGACAAATGAATAGCTATTTGATTGAGGAAAAGATCGTCACGTTGCTTTTTTTGTTTGTACCAGAGAATGCATAGACATTCACAAAATTAATACCATTTACTACAACAGATAATAAACGCCCAGAGAGGTCTAATATTTGATGCTTGTAAACGACATTCTTTTTCAGCAGAAACGCAGTTCCCGTTTTATCAGAGTTAATGTTAACAATACTATTGTAATTTGATACAAACGAAAAATCTTCGTACACTACTTCTTGTAAGAAAGCAATGTCCACATCATGATTATGCAGAAAATCCTTCAAAAGCATCTTATAGATAAGATTGATAGTACTGTTCAGGTTGATGGTTGCGATGTTGTATGTAAAGTTCATGGTTTATTTTGTTTAGACCGAGACCTCGTTACCTGCATTACAATTAAATCATCGCTTGGTGCGTTGATCCTCACTTTGTTCGCTGAAGTGCTATCCGAATCAGAAGTTGTTGAGTTGGATCGCTCATCAGCCGTTGTCGTCTCTTTCTTCTGTTTCCTTGATCGTTTTGACGTTGACTAACGTCTATATCGAAGTTAGGCCCCTGAATTTGAAAATCTAGTAATTCAACCAGGGAAAACCAGAGAAAAGTGGTCAGGTTTTGAGCGCTTATTTTGCAGTCATCTATAATCAGGTTGTCGAGGTTTTGGCATCAATCGATCAGAAATTCTTTTACGGTTAAATTTATGTAACAAAAACAAACTATTGTTTGAGATACACTATTGAAAAATTGGTAATTAATATCGATTGTCTAAATCATACCGCGCAGCCAATCACTTCCTCTCTTCCCAAGCACAGTCGACACTAACGGATACAATCTATCTGACTTTGTTGTTATTGTTGTTGTCACTTTCTGTTTCCGATGTTTATGCTGCTGCTAGTGGAAAAAAACCTTGCAAATATGCCTCTTTTTGTTGGTGTTAATTTTACGACAGCGGCCGGCGCCCCATCATTCTGATTCCAAAACCGCACCAGTGACATGCGGACGCTAGGTGATAGCAGCTGAAAGGAGGAAATACAAAATAGTACCGGTCATCTCGTGCCGGTTTCACCCGTAATGCTGGTGGCTTTAGTAGTGAATGGTTACTGCAAAACACTTAAATGGCTGGAATTCTGGACGGACTAACCAGGAAACTATAATCGGCAACTGGCACCTTTTGGTGCCTCGAAATTTTGGTACAGAAGCGGCTAATTGAATTTTCTGTTTTACCAAATGCTGCTGCTAGTGGAAAAAACCTTGCAAAAATGCATGTTTGTGTTGGTGTTAATATTACGACAGCGGCCGGCGCAGCTTTCAAGAAACATTTGTCTCTACCATTCCATCATCTATGTAGCCCCTCGTTCTTTCTTTTTATCTGACGAAGCCTTGGTATAAAACGTATCGTTCGAACATTTCACCCCATCAGTTTCATTAATAAACCGTACCGGATACATACGGACGCTCGGTGTTAGCAGCTAAAAGGAGAAAAAACAAAATAGTACCGGTCATCTCGTGCCGGTTTCACCCGTTATGCAAAACACTTAAATGGCTGGAATTCTGGACGGACTAACCAAAAAACAACAATATAATCGGCAACTGGCACCTTTTGGTGCCTCGAAATTTTGGTACAGAAGCGGCTAATTGAATTTTCTGTTTTACCAAATGCTGCTGCTAGCGGAAAAAACCTTGCAAAAATGCATGTTTGTGTTGGTGTTAATATTACGACAGCGGCCGGCGCAGCTTTCAAGAAAACTTTCAAGAAAGCTTTCGGCAACTGGTACCTTTTGGTCCCTCGAAATTTTGTTACAGAAGCTTTGTAAAAGAAGCGTTGCAATTCCCTCTACAATTCCCTCTACAATTCCCTCTTCAATGGAATATAAGAATACGGTAGTCAACGTCATGCGGTCGTGTCTTGAATACCACCCTCCTACTTTTTTAGATTTAATCTCCTCAAAATCCATCGATTTGGGATCTTGTTCTATATCCGTTGATGAAGGGACTTCTGCCCCTGTATTCACCTTTTCACCTCCCGAAGACTGCTCGAAAAGAACCTGCTCAGTTAACGGTTACTTGGACCAGCTAATTCACTCGTTGAGTCACTTACAACTACATCGGATGGTTTAGCTTCCACCTGGATGACACCTGATGATTCCTTTACAACGTCGAGAAGAGTAGGAAAAACGTCTTTTCTCGCTCCGTCAGCAACAATTTCCGCATAAGTACCTTGACCGCCATTTTGGTTTAACCGTGCATTAACAGATACACGTTTAGGGCAGTTTGCCTTCACGTGGTCTGTACCGCCACACACAAAACATTTGCTTGACATTCCGTCATAATACACTTTAGCTGGAAAATGTTGAACGTAGACATGAGATGGGATCTTCGTTTCCATATTAATATGGACGCCGCGAACGCCATTCAAGATAGGGTAGCCAGTGTCCGTTCCGTACCATTCTCGTACCATGTGCTGGATCTTACCGAACTAAGACATGACAGTAGTCACGTGCTTGTCTTCCAGCTCGACCGGAAGACCGAAAATACGCACGTACTTAAAATTACCACTACTGCAGCAAACGTAACCATTGTCTCCTGAAGACCTTCATACACAAAAGTAGCTGAAGGTGGGCATTTCAGCAGCTCCGTTTTTATTATTTCCTCGGTACGAAACATTACGTAGACCGCGTAATCCTTTGGTTCCCTGAACATTGCAGTCAGCATGTCACATATCCAGTTTCGTGTCCGGAAGAAATCGAAAATCTCTCGATCCGTTGGCATTTTCGACATTGGCCCGAATATAACCTTAAGACTGCTTGCATGAACCATTTTTGTTTCCATATTATTGTTCCGTCACAAAAGCAAGATCGGGCGCTAACAATAGCGAGACAGCGATCTATTGTCCTAAACACTCTCTATTTGTTTCAGACTCGATATCACTTGAAATCTTCACCTCTGAAACACGTCTGCAGTGAACCACTTTCAAAGACGAACTGAGGAGTGGTAGTGACCGCGGAGGCAGATTGAAGTCTCCGCAATTGTAAATTTAAACCTCAGGAGTACATTATGACAAAAGTTGTTCAGCAATTTGGGAAAAGTTTTCATAGGTGGTGTTCGGATTTACCTCGAGGAAAATGCACCACCTTTTCTTAGCAACTTAAACTGTAATTCATTTTAATGCTATTAGGTAATTCTTGTACATCATTTTTGTTTCATCTACTCACAATTGATAGTTTTGTTCCCTAGATCCTCGTACTACATAGGTTTGGCTAGCTTATGAATATTTATTTTACTGTAAGGGAATTATATTATTTTATTAGGTTAAGTCTTAATTTATAAATTTACCCAAACGGTATATTTCGACTTATGATAAATAACCTTTCGCCAAAGTAACTAATTATTTAATTATTTCAAACAACTCAACAAAAATTCACTTCCGTCGCAAACTGTTGCTTAAGCTCAAAAGAAATATTCCTCTTTTTCTTTCTTTTGTTAAGTGACATAGAAGATAGACGCCAAGCTCATCAACGATTTATCCTATATGCTAGACCGTCACTTCTCACGAGCGCCTGCCCAGTGGTTTTCTGTACACCCCAGCCCGTAACTCCGGTACTGGTCCACCATCGGGAGTGCCGGATTTACCTGGAATTTCGATTATCGCCAAGTTCGCAACTGCTCTGCTGAGCACTCCTGTAGCTGTCCGAATATTTGCCTGCCTTATTATGCCATCCTCACCATCAAACACCTCATCGATGATACCCCGAATCCATTGCTTTCGATGATTTCCATCTGTGATAAAGACTAAGTCTCTCACCACAATCTGCTTCCTGTCTTCCATCCACTTTTAACTTTTGTTTAGTG
The DNA here is from genome assembly GCF_029784165.1 of Wyeomyia smithii. Lineage (NCBI taxonomy): Eukaryota > Metazoa > Arthropoda > Insecta > Diptera > Culicidae > Wyeomyia > Wyeomyia smithii. The sequence goes on from NC_073695.1 coordinate 215,389,974, forward strand.
TCGGTAGGTACTCTTTTATCCAGCGAGTCCACATCCGATCAGCCAGGTACTGTGATCGCTTGTAGGCATTTTGTATCGCTTCTGCTAGGTCCACAGGATTATCAACCATATAATCGGCTTCTTTCATAGTTCCGCGGAGAAAATGGTTAGGTGTAATCGCTACGGCTTCAGCTGAGTCTTGCGGCAGATAGACTAAAAGACGGGTATTGATCATATCCTTAGCCGCAGACAAAGAAGTGAGAAGTATTTCATCTGTTAATTTCCGCCCATCATCTAACGCAAACAGCATTGCTTTCACTGATCGCACCATGCGTTCCCACACGCCGCCCATATGGGGAGAGCTAGGGGGAATAAAGTGCCATTTGGTTGCAGAAGTTGTTACATTTTCTGCAGCTTGTTGATTAATTTGCCTGATTGTTTTTAACTCATTACTTGCACCTTTGAAATTAGTGCCGTTGTCGGAAAAAAATTCATCTGGTGCACCTCGATCGTTGATGAATCTGTTAATAGCCATTAAGCATGACTGGGTATTTAAACTATGTACAACTTCTAAGTGCACCGCTCGCACTGCCAGACAGGTAAAGAGGGCTACCCATCTTTTTTCCCATCGTCGTCCTACCAACACTTCTACTGGACCATGGTAGTCTATACCCGTTGAGCTAAAGGGGTGAAGCTGTGGTGTAACCCGTTGTACCGGTAAAGATGCCATCAGCGGAGCCTGCGGTTGGCAGCGATGCACGCGACACCACATACACTTTGTCACCGCTAGTTTTATCGCGGATCGAAGTTTGGGAATATAAAATCGTTGGCGTAATTCGTTGCATACGGTTTCACGATTAGCATGACCAAATTTTTCATGATAGAATAGTATCAATCGATCGGTCACCGCATGTCCCTTTGGGAGTATAATGGGATGCTGCATGTCAAATGAAGCAAATTTTGCCTGATGCAGTCTACCTCCGACGCGCATAACACCTTCAGTGTCAAGTATGGGACACATTTTGTAGATCGAACTGGACTTTTCAATTTTCGCCGGAATACTATCTGGCTTGAGGTTTAAATTTTTCTCCAACGCTCTCACCTCATCCAAAAAACCATCATGCTGAGCTTGCTTCCATAGGATCATTTCGGCCGCTAGTAACTCGTCTTGCTGAAGTGGTCGCTGTATTGATTTGTGCTTACATAAAATCCATTTTTCCTGTTTCGGTGTTGCTTTCGATACTACCATCGGTTGACCGATAGCTTTTCTGCGACAATTGTTAATAAAACGGATCGCGCTTGCTGTACTTCGCAACAGACGAATCCAACGATTAGTTGAATCCACGTTGACTATTGGTTCAGAATGTGTCGTATAATGGTGCAGTAGACAAGCGCGCATCTCTTCGCTGGTATCGACAGCCGGTAATTCCATTGTCGGCCACTGGTTTTCTGGATCGCGAAGAAATGCTGGGCCATTAAACCACGGACTGGATGAGTCTAACGGTCCCCACTTTGTCAGGACGTCAGCGATATTAATCTTAGTTGACACCCATCGCCAGTCCGAGACGTTACTGTTTTCTCGAATTTCCCCTATGCGAAACGCCACAAATTGTTTGTATTTTATTCGATCGGAGCGGATCCAACTGAGCGTCGTCCGGGAGTCTGACCAAAGGAACTGTTTCCCAATTGGCAGATAATGCTGTGATTTAACCGTGCACGACAGTCGTGAACCCAAAACTGCAGCCATTAGCTCAAGTCGCGGGACTGACTGCCGTTTTAGTGGCGCTACCTTCGAGCGTGACATCACCAGACGAGCCATAACTTTTCCATGCACTGCTACCCTAAGATAGGCCACGCATCCGAACGCCTGCTCGCTTGCATCCATAAAGATGTGCAGCGGAAGTGAATCGATTTCGGCAGAAGAAACATTCGCTAGGTAACAGCGAGGGATGCGGATGGCTTCCACTTGTGGTAATAGACCCGTCCATTTATGCAAAGATTCGTCCTCTATTTCGTCATCCCAGCCACAGTCATTGCGCCAGAGATCTTGGACGAGCATTTTTCCATGGACAGTGAAAGGAGTCAGTAGTCCTAACGGATCAAAAAATCCCATCACACAGCTTAAAACCAACCGCTTTGTTGGTCGTTGCGTTCCGTCGAGATACGGTCGAAGCTGAAGCCGATGATCGGTTGCAAAGGAGAACGTGTCGTAGGTCGGATTCCAGACTATTCCAAGTACTCGCTCATTATCTGTGGTTTTGTCGACGTTGAAATGGACAGCTTCAACCTGATTTCGTTCCCCCAGACTCCGCAGTACTTCGGGAGAGTTAGAGACCCAGTTTCTTATTTCGAAACCAGCTTTGGAGTGAATAAAACGCACTTCCTTGGCCCGCCTCACAGCCTCTGCGATAGTGTCAACACTATCAAAATAGTCGTCGACATAATGTTTGTTTATTATAGCTGTGGCTGCTTCTGGATACTCCGCTGAAAATTCCGACGCATTTAGGTTTTTGACGTATTGGGCCGAACAGGGAGAACTAGTAGACCCAAACGTAGCAACATCCATAATGTAAACGCTGGGTTCCTTGTCATGCAAATTTTTCCTGTGTAGAAATCGCTGCGATTGTTTATCGGCTTCGCGAATTTTTATTTGGTGATACATTTCACGTATGTCTCCTCCAAAGGCAACGCGACGTTCACGAAAAAGGCTGATCACGGATGTTAAAGGTGTCAGCATGTCAGGTCCCATTAGTAGTTGGCTGTTAAGTGATACACCATTTACTGTAGCTGCGGCATCCCACACAAGACGAATACTGCCTGGCTTTTTCGCTTTAAGAATAACATTCAAGGGAAGATACCATCGCTTGCGAGGATCAGTTTCGGCCAGCTCTTTCGGAGTTGCCAGATGAGCGTACCCTTTTTGCTGGTACAGCTCGACTTCTTGTCGAAACTTGTTATATAGTTCCGGACACTTTCCTAATCGCTGCTCTAATTGTTTCAACCTACGACGGGCCATCGGAAGGCTGTCCGGAAAGTTAAGATTGTCCGTTCTCCACAGCAACCCGGTCTCGAATCCATTCCCTTTCCGCACAGTTGTACGTTGCAAAATCTCTCGTGCTCTCTTCTCATCCTGCGTTTCCTGTACCACTATCGCCGTACACTCTTCCAGCCGATACTGAGATTTAAGCATGTTGTATATATCTTCGTTGCTGATTTCTCTGTGGTGCCCGATGACATTCGTTTCAGTTATCTCGTTTGCCGTGGGACCATAAATGGACCACCCTAGTTTCGATCGTACAGCTATCGGCTCACCTGCATCCCTAATTCTGGCTTCGATCGGCGCAATTAAGTGTAGGTTGTTTAAACCGATTAGCAAATCTGGATGACAATCGGTATATGACGCAATCGGCAGGTCACGGAGATGACTATATTTATCAACTATTTCTTCGACGTTGAGTGCTTGTTTTGGAAGTAACAGTTTTTCAACCGTTTGTGCGGATTTTAACAGGTTTTTTTCCCTTGCTCCCGAGGCCGATATCAGTAGGTTCATTCGTCTGGACTCTGGTTCGACTCGTGTTACATTTGCTGTCCATTTGATAGTTAGTGGTTGCTTAATTCCTTCAACTCCAAGTTGATTCGTTAGTGAGCGCTCCACCAGAGTTATTGATGCTCCTCGATCGAGAAACGCTAGCGCATTAACACTTTTTCGCCCACAATGCAAGGTCACAGGGATTAGTCGAAAGATAATTGATCCCGGTGAACGGATATGCGCGTTGATGATTACATGGTTGCTAGAAAAATGCAACAGCGGATGATGGCGCTCCCGACAATCTCCAACATTGCATCGTATTTTAAATTAACAGGAAGCGTTACCATGATCATTCAGACAAATTTTGCAAAGCTTATTCCTTTCGACGATCTTCATGCGGTCAACAAAGGCCAACGCTTTGAAGTCTTGGCAAAAACGGAGACGGTGGTCCGTTCTTTTACATACTTTGCACGGTTTGGCATTGAGGGTCTGGTTTTTCGAATTTTCTATTGAGCTATGATTAAAAAGTGCTGCCTTTTCTTGAGCTCCTCTTTTTCCGATTCCCCGTTGCTTTATTTTGGATTCTGGTACGTTTTCAACCGTCACGTTGGCCTCGCACGCCTCCAAAACAATTTGCGATATAAAATTAGAAAACGTTTTTAACGTTACTGTTTTTCGCTTGTTTCGAAAACGAACCCATTCTTTTTTGTCTCCGGCTGGCAGTTTGTCCACCAAGTCCTGAATTAAGAGGGGATTGATCATATGCTGTTTCAACCCCGCTGCTTCGAGGTGGTCACATAACTGTTCTACTGCATTCCCAAATGGAATAAACGTTTCCAATTTATCTGCTTTTGGGCGGTCTAATTGCTTCACCTTTTCAAGGTGACAATGCAATAATTGTTCAGGTCGGCCGTAAAGTAGACGGAGTTTGCTAATCACTTTTGGCACTGATTTTGGCAATAAAAGTTGCCCTCGAACACTTTCCAACGCATGGACTTTTAGGCTTTCTTGCAGGCGAACCAAATTTTCCACATCGTTGAAACCGCAGGCTTTATTAGAGGCTTCGTAGCTGCCGATAAATAAAGGCCACTCCTCAGGCTTTCCAGTGAAAATAGGAAGTCTCTTTGTAATCCCGTTGCGCGCAGCAAGCTGACCTTTCGTTGGTCCTGAAACCTTCCGCCCAGCCCGTTGGCTGATTTTCGCCCTCGCGGTCGCGTGTCTTCTTTTAAAAACTCAGGTTCTTCCTCTTCATAATTCGACTCATCGCTCAGCTCATCTGCTGTCGATAAGTCATCACTCACCGTCTCACTATCAAGGTGATCATAGTTCTCTTCATCTCATCAGTGCGTCTTGAACTGTCCTACAGATCAGACGTTTTTTCGGTTGCTTGTGGACTGGTCTTTGACTGCCTATAGCTTCAAAGTTTGTGTTTTGTCAGTGTGTCTTTTAAAGACTACCTGAAAGTTATTTCCCATCAGTCTTTCTCAAGACTACCTACTTTTGAATTTAACATTTGTTTTAACTTTTTTCGTATCACCTGAAATGGCTGGACGGAAAAAGAAACCACGCATCGCTGCGGGGAGGAAAAGAGAGGCATCTCTTTCTGACACATCGAGTGTCTGTAGTGACAATCCTTTTGATATTTTGCCTGAGCAAGAAGCTGGTGAAATGGAAGTTACCAATAATGAAACTATACAAAATATAAAATCTTTAAAAAAGGAGAAAGTTCCACCTATTGTGGTAACTATTTCTTCTGAATTTAAAATATTCAAAAAGGAACTTTCGACGGTTGTTTCTGACGTTAAAGTTACCTATCAAATTGGCCGTAGAGGTGAATGCCGCTTATTAGCCGACTCAGTAAAGGGTCGTGATCGTCTTGTTCAGTATTTAACTGACAAGATGTACAAATTTTTTACATATGACACCAAGAACGCCAAGCCGTTCAAGGTTGTCTTGAAAGGTCTCACCAACGATCAAACCGTTGATGAGATCAAACTTACTTTAACAGAATTACTTGGCATAGCCCCTACCCAAGTAATTCTAATGAAACAAAAATCACGAGGCGAAAACAGTCAGAGAACTGGAATTTCCCTTGTTAATTATTTAATTCATTTTAACCGCAATGAGGTTAATAACTTAAAATTTTTTGAAAAAGCACATGCTTTGTATAATGTGCGTGTAAAGTGGGAAACTTATAGGAAGTATGGCGGAGGTGAAAAGCATATCACCCAATGCCGTACTTGCCAACGTTATGGCCATGGTTCCAAATTCTGTAACATGGACCAAAAATGTCTTAATTGTGGAGACTCTTCTCACAAAAAGGACACATGTCCTGTGAAAGAGAGTAAAAATTTTCGCTGTGCGAATTGTAACGGCAACCATATGTCAAATTTTTATCAATGCCCAGTCCGTTTAGCAATTGTTAAGGCAAGGCAAGGTAAACAAAATTCAATTTCTCAATTAAAACCAACTTCAAAACAAAATTCTCCAAGCGTACCAGTGACGCATAGTTTACCTACTCCTTTAACTTATGCACAGGTTACAGGTAGTTCGAACATTATACCGCCTAGTGTTGGTAGTTCGAAAATGACCGTTAATATGGGTAAGCAAAACACGCTAGAAAATAATTGTACACCTATTACTCCAGCTAATATTGCTGCCGAAAATATTTTTTCTAATGTCAACTGCCTGGGGCCTATTACGGCAGGTAAACTTTCTTTTTTGCAACAGGCAATGTTCGATCTTATGAACGCCATGTTGCAGGCAAAATCAATGTTTGAAGCCATTCAAATAGGCACAAATTTTACTATTAAAATTGTTTCTAATTCAAAATTTAGCAATGATTTTAAATAAAACAATTAAAATATTAAATTGGAATGCTCGCTCATTGAAGGCCAATGAGAATGAGCTTTTTAATTTTTTAACAGTAAATAATGTGCATATTGCAATTATTACTGAAACATTTTTGAAACCTAACATAAAATTAAAATATGATCCCAATTACGTGGTTCATAGATATGATAGGATTCAGGGTTCCGGCGGTGGAGTTGCAATTGTTATTCATCGCCGAATCAAACATCGTGCTCTTCCCCACCTTGAGACGAAAGTTATTGAAACTTTGGGAATTGAAGTTCCAACTGAACTTGGGATTTTATTTATTGCCGCAGCATATTTACCATTTCAATGCACACGCGAGCTCAAAAATTATTTTAAAGGTGATTTACAAAAACTCACCAGAAATCGTTCGAAATTTTTCATAATCGGCGATTTTAACGCTAAACATCGTTCATGGAATAATTCTCAAAGTAATTCCAATGGCAAAATTTTATTCAATGATTGTTCTTCAGGATACTATTCTATTTTGTCTCCGAATAGTCCTACATGCTTTTCTTCTGTAAGAAATCCTTCAACAATTGATTTGGTGCTGACAGATCAAAGTCATGTATGTAGTGATTTGATCACACATGCTGACTTTGATTCTGACCATCTTCCAATAACTTTTTCTTTATCACATGAATCAGTTTTAAACCCTATGAGCTCTGTTTTCAATTATAACAAAGCTAATTGGGAAAGATACAAAAATTATATTGAGAGAAATTTCAATAATGAGCTTGATTTGCAAAACCAAGTGAATATTGATTCCGCTTTGGAAGCATTAAAATGTGCAATTGTTGATGCCAGGAATTATTCTGTTCCAAAGGCTCAAGTGAAATTTGATTCATCAATAATTGACGAAAATCTTCAACTTCTAATTCGTTTGAAAAATGTCCGCAGACGTCAATATCAACGTTCTCGTGACCCTGTTTTTAAAACTATTTATAAAGATTTACAGAAAGAGATTAAACATAGATTTACTCTTCTGAGAAATCAAAATTTTGAGACTAAAGTTGAAAAATTGAAACCATATTCAAAACCATTTTGGAAGCTGTCGAAGATTCTTAAGAAACCTTCAAAGCCTGTTCCAGTTTTAAAAGATGGTGAACGTTTTCTTGTATCCAATGAACAAAAGGCTCAAAGACTTGCTCAGCAGTTTGAGAGTGTTCATAACTCAAATTTGAATTTTGTGAGTCCAATTGAAAATGAAGTCACACGTCAATTTGATTTAATTTCTTCCCAGAATTTTTTACCTGCAGAAATAATTGAAACTAACTTGAATGAGATTAAATCAATTATTAAAAATTTCAAAAATATGAAAGCACCTGGTGACGATGGAATCTTTAATATACTAATCAAACATCTCCCTGAGAGCACAATGGATTTTTTAGTGAAAATTTTCAATTGCTGCTTCAAAATTGCATATTTTCCCAAATTATGGAAAAATGCAAAAATTACTCCCATTTTAGAACCGGATAAGAACCCAGGTGAAGTTTCAAGTTATCGACCAATCAGTTTGCTTTCTTCAATAAGTAAACTGTTTGAGAGAGTTATTCTTAACAGAATGATGTCACACATCAACGAAAATTCAATTTTTGCAAATGAACAGTTTGGATTTCGCCATGGGCATTCCACAACTCATCAATTGCTCAGAGTTACTAATATGATACGAGCTAACAAATCTGAAGGTTATTCCACTGGAGCTGCTCTTTTAGACATAGAAAAAGCATTCGACAGTGTTTGGCATAAAGGTTTGATTGCGAAATTGCAAACTTTTAATTTTCCAATTTTCCTAATCAAAATTTTAAAAAATTATCTTACTGATCGAACTCTGCAGGTTGTCTATCAGAATTCAAAATCTGATAGATTTCCTGTCAGAGCAGGTGTGCCTCAAGGTTCAGTCTTGGGTCCAGTCCTGTACAACATATTCACTTCAGATCTTCCTGATTTGCCTCCAGGATGCACAAAGTCATTGTTCTGCGATGACACAAGCATTTCCGTAAAAGGAAAAAGTCTTCGTGTCATATGCAGTCGATTGCAGAAAAGTTTAGATATTTTTTCTTCCTACTTGCAAAAGTGGAAAATCTCTCCCAATGCTTCTAAAACTCAAATGATAATTTTTCCGCATAAGCCTAGGGCTTCTTTCCTCAAGCCAAACAATAATCACGTTGTCAAGATGAATGGGGTTATTTTAAGTTAGTCCGACAAGGTTAAGTACTTGGGACTAATTTATGATAAAAAACTTATTTTCAAAGAGCACATTGAGAGTATACAAGCCAAGTGCATCAAATATACGAGATGTTTATATCCTCTCATTAACAGGAATTCTAAACTTTGTTTAAAGAACAAACTTTTGATTTACAAACAAATTTTTAGACCAGCAATGCTTTATGCTGTACCGATCTGGTCAAGTTGCTGTTCAACAAGGAAGAAAACGCTCCAAAGGATTCAGAATAAAATTCTGAAAATGATTTTGAGGCGTCCTCCTTGGTTTGGTACACTCGAATTACATAGACTTACTGGTGTTGAACCATTAGAAGCTATGTCAAATAAAATTATTAACAATTTTCGACAAAAATCGTTGCAATCCTCAATTGCTACGATAAGCTCTCTTTATAGCCAATAAGTTAGCAATTAAGTTAGTTGTAAGTTTACTTCCCCTTTTCTGACAAGTAGGTTTAAATCCCTACGAATGATAAGTCCTAATTGCGAAAGCAAACAAATCCTAACAATTAAAATTACAAATTTCTAACAGTGTTGGGAAGTCACCATTTGTGATTGGACACACATACTCATTATTTACTAATATTTATCATAAATACTTAAGCTACTAACAAATCCCCCCTTATAAAAAAAAAAAAAATAGTTCTCTTCATCTGACCCGCATTCACTTTCCGTACCTTCCGGTTTATCGGTTTCCAACCGTTGCTTTTCCGAAATATTGTGTGCTGCAATTTTTGGATTGCGCAACGGTGTGCTGGTTGTCTCATTTGCTAAGCCTGATGTACCAGCGCCTTAATCTTGCTGGTGGCTTGGTCTTCTATCATTTGCTTCATCACAGCTAGCTATGTTTCGCGACACTGCTGAATTAAGCGATTTGCTTTTCACGCCTTCTATCGCATATTGATACACATTCCGCATCTGTTGCATGCGATCAACGTGAGCTTGCTCGTCTTGCAATGCTTTTTCGAGCAATTCCCTCTCCTGCAACAGCTCCTTCTCTCTCAGATCCTTTTCCATTTGCAGCTGCTTTTCCCTCAGGATCCGGCTCATTTCCATACGTTTTTCCCTCAGAACGCGCTCCAAATCGATCTCCTTTTCTTTTGCCTTTTGCTCCTTCTCTAATGCCTTCAGACGTTTTTCCAAAACAGAAGTAGATGGGCGGTCAGTCTTTGTACTAGGTTTTTCCAATTGTTCAGCCGAAGTTTTATTCATTTTCAATCCTTTCCTGGCATCGTCCGCCTTTTTGAGGTTATCCTCAGCTGCATTGTGGCAGGTCTCAGACGGACAAAACCATTGATCTTGGCATTGAAGAGATTCTTCGGTGACCCTTACACACCGGTAATGAAACCACAAATCACAACTATCACATCCTACCATGCCTTCATCGGTTTCCGAGGCATTGCCGCAAGCACCGCAGGGTGTCAATGTAAAGTTGCCAGCCTTCACCATCGTTTTTCAGGTTATGTCCGAATACGATGATTATCAATTTTTAAGTTTGTTCGGATTTACCTCGAGGAAAATGCACCACCTTTCTTAGCAGCTTCAATAGCAGCTTAAACTGTAATTCATTTTAATGCTATTAATTCTTGTACATCATTTTTGTTTCATCTACTCACAATTGATAGTTTTGTTCCCTAGATCCTCGTACTACATAGGTTTGGCTAGCTTATGAATACTTATTTTACTGTAATGGAATTATATTATTTTATTAGGTTAAGTCTTAATTTATTAAAAAATTTACCCAAACGGTATATTTCGACTTATGATTAATAACTTTTCGCCAAAGTAACTAATTATTTATTTATTTCAAACAACTCAACAAAAATTCACTTCCGTCGCAAACTGTTGCTTAAGCTCAAAAGAAATTTTCCTCTTTCTCTTTTTTTTTGTTAAGTGACATAGAAGATAGACATCAAGCTCATCAACGATTTATCCTATATGCTAGACCGTCACTTCTCACGAGCGCCTGCCCAGTGGTTTTCTGTACAGGTGGTTTTGTCCATGCTCACAGGAGGTAAATACTTTGAGGCAAACATGTGTGATTTTACCTTTATATGCTCGAATTCTCTAACTTTTGCTGTATTGATGATTTGTGTACTTAAGTTAGCAAAGCATAGCCTTGGTGATACATTCCGATTTGGAGCTCGATCTTCTGTGTTTTCATAAACAGGTTTCGTAGCTGAGTTCAGTAAACAGGATAATTGTGGGGCTAGTGCTACGATCCTACTGACACTAACAGTCTCTCCCGAGCCGAAACTCGAACCCACGACGACTGGCTTGTTGAGCTATTTTCGTACCTCGAGACCATCTGAGAGATTTAGACGAAACAGATATGTGCACTCCGCAGCCTGATTTCTTTTGGGACTCAACACATCTCTATCATCTCTGAATACATCATAGACACTTCCAAAATTTTTTTCACTTTTTACACTTTAATCTCTGATTGTTTTGAGTTGCTAAAATAATCGGATGCGGATAAAATAAAAAGATGCGCTAAGTCGCGGATGCGCTATTTTAGCAGGGCTTTTCAGGCGATACAAGTTTTGACAATGCATCAAAATTTCACTTGCATTCTGTTTTAGTGCAGGAATTTCAAAAAGTCGGACACTTGACGTAATAATAATATTGGAAGCGGTCAATACACATAATCATGTTCAAATAATAAGCATGTTACTTACTTTCAATAGTGTAATCGCTAACAACAGATGTACGGAAAACAGCAGACACTCTGTTTTTTTTCTTAGTATTTTATGTAGTGAAACGGTATTTTAAGATAAGTTTAGACACAAGGAAGAAATGTGTTGTTATCACCTCCAACCTAAGAGTGAACTCCTTTAATAGCTTAATTCTTTCCAGCAATTTTTCGATTTTCGATGTCGATGGCTTTCCTAAGGCTTTCCTAAGAGTCCTTTTCAATAACTTGAACTTTTTATTCTTTCGGATTAGTCTCTGTGAATGTTTTCTCAATCTGATCGATCTTTCTTGCCCCAAAAGAATTTACAACTCAATAGAAACATCTGCACGGTTGCCTAACAACTAACTAACAGTAACGAGTAAACTTTTCACTCAACCGCAAATAATTCTAATCATCCGTTCCGAAATCGATTATAAACTTCCATCGGGTTTCCTCTGATGGTCAAAGTTGTGCTGATGCTGACTACCTGGGCATAAAATCACCAGCAACGATCTGATAAAATATTTATTCAATTAGCTCTCAAAACAACTATGAAATTCTCCATAAATCATCCGACCGCTCTGGCCCAGTGACCTGCCGGAGCGGGATTTCCCACCGGGAGTATTCCCATCGGGTTGGGTTGCCCCTTTGTTGGGCCCCCAGAACTAAGCATCGTGTTTCCTTTTAATTATTCAGATTTAATATGCTTATTTTCGAGCAACGATGACGACGACCGGGCGATGACTGACGAGTGGCTGCCAGAATGCTTCCTAGAATCCACTGTGGTAGAAGGTACCAATAACCGTGACCATCGAAACTGCCTCTACTGCTGCTGCCGCCAAAAAAGCCCGTTTCGAGCTAGCGGCTGGCTGTGCGGAATCCAGAATAACAATATAAATTCACATGTTGCGGTCGATTGGTTCCGTGGCTCCGGGGCCCCGGTTCGGATTGATGGTCGCGCAGAGATGAGAATCAGGCCGTCACGATTTGTCTTGCCGGTCGGTCCCTTCTCGGTGAAGTCGTCTGTCCGGGTCAGGGCACTCGAACGAGAAGATCGAAACGCACGAATCGTACACGAAGCGATCGGGGCTGCCTTCGTTAATTAAAACATCAAAAATATCTGATGACCGTTGCTAAGCAATTATCGTTGCTCTCGGAATGAGATTAGTTTTGTTTATGAACGGAGAGTGATTATGATGGCGTTTGGGATAGTTTTTGTTACTTCTTCTTTTGTTTCTCCTGTGTGTGGCAGTCACAAAAATATGCTGGTAAGCGGAAAGATTCGTTCCCAAAGTACTTTGGATTGTTAAATGTTTTGCTATACACACTCGCAATCAATCTCTACGTTAGCAAACATTATCTCATGATTGCTGTCTTTGAGTTGAAGACAAGTGAAAGCACGCTGGTTAAAATCAAATTTCGATTGCTTTTGGGACCAGATGTTTTCTTTTTAATATTATATCTTTGTACGTTTTAGTATATTGCTTTGTACGATGAAAGATAATGAAGCTGCTGTCGGCCTGAGGGTAAATTAGATGAATTTGGTAGCTATTGAATGATATATTATTATGTTATTATATAAATAATACAGGTTTACTTGAACGGTGATTAATACTGCTGTCAAAACTCAAACAAAACATCAGCTTATTACCTTGTTAAATTTGGGAAAAGTAAATATACAATTTAAACATCGTATCGCTTCAAATTTTATTGATGAAAGTGAACTAATTTTTTTACAATATCATAATTATAGAGCAACAATTCGAAAGGCATTTTATTGATGCAATTTTGGAACGTTGTGTTTAATAAAATCTATTGATTGCTTTTTGCAGCTTTCGTATTGTAAAAGAAATTGCCGTAAAGGGTCGATATCGAGTTTTGCCCGTTGTGATAGTTATTTTGTTGTTGTCTGAGAATTACAGGTGAAAATATTGTGAGAACATTGACAATCATCTCAATTTATATGTTTCAATGTTAACCGTTACTACAATAAACATTTTCGAGCACACGGTTAACCTGTAATTGAAGTTACTGAACTAACTACAACTTATATATAGCAAAATTACAACGAATCCATTCTAAAGATAAATCATATTCTAGTCCACTATCAGCGCAAAGTTATGACTCGCCGATGTTGATTAACAACAGCATGTTGAAAACGAAAAGTAATACTTCAGTGCGTCAATGCCCTATCGCTAATTGTGCATCATTATCGTGTAAATTTTTCCAGAAATGCCCAGGCTTCTCCGAGACAACTTCTTCATTAAACCGGTAAAACATGAACTGCCATCATTTCTGCTGATTGCATACTGCAACGATTTGCGAAACTTTATTTAAACAGAAATTAAGAGAAAATGCTACCCTCTTCCCTGCCTGGTTGAAATGAAACATTGCAAGTCGTCCGTACGCCTGAAATAAACGCTTCGAACAGTTCTGCAGTACGAAATTCGAACTACAAAACTTCCTTTGCTGTGGATCTACCGATACCTCCGCTTACCACCTACCGCTGGCCCCACCACCAGAGTATCGAAAAACTGCACAGAATACACACAATTGCTCCGAGACAGAGAACATCATTCTTCTCTTATCGTTTTAATATCTTCATAAAAACGAAATTATAAACAATTTAATCAATAAATTATTATACTCTATATAACTTCGTACATACGTTAACTTGACTACGAGCCAACTTTAGCACTACAAAAGTATTCATTCTACGGTTTATCCCCTGTGCGGCTGCTTTTGTACATTGCGTCCTAACGGCTCTGTTTTGAGTGTACAACTTTTTCCATGTGCACTGAATTTCACATTCCATTGTGGAATGCTTTTCGCGCCGCATCGGTAGATACCTACCTACCTTCGTTTTACAAGGAGCAACCGACTTCGAACCGCTTGGAGCCAGGTGGAGTGGTGGGTGGTACCGGGCGGCACTAACAAAACCGACCGGGAAGAAAATATGATTGCGATAAGGGCCCGTAAACTGCTACGCCCGTGTTTGATTTTCAACTTTTTTCGTAAGCATCATGTTGGGCTTGGGTTATTCCTACAATCGTTCGACCAACAGTGTTGTGTCAGCATTCTTTTGACAATCCTGCGGCAAGTGCAGAGCTATTTGTTTGAATGCTATCCGTTGTCCTGCTGTGTGCTCGGGAGGATTTTTAAAACGGTTGATAACTCCACCGTAAGCGCTATTATTTATTCATTACTTCGCTTTTTGAACGTTTTGAAGTAGAATACTTCTCTCAGGAAGTTCGGCTACATAGGGTTGTGAAATGAAAATCTAAAACCGAAAAAGGTGAAAAATATGTCCAATTTCAAATGCTAATAAATCGGTTAGTATTCGATGGATTTCCTTCGTTCCTGCAGCAATAGATTGGAAAATCTCCTAAGATTCTTCCCAAGTGAAGATAATTATAATTTTATTATTCAAACTATTGTACTCTTGAAAATTGTCAAGCCTTGTCAAAACAAAAAATTCGATCTCTTATTGGTCGTTATATGATTGTTTCTCAGTCGGCAGCGAGGACAAAAAATTTGCTTATAGATTTTAGGTCATCCGATATAATTGGCGCCGTTAAACATTGAATTGTATTTGTGAAGAAAAAAAAAAAAGATTGTTTCTCAAGCACGGTCGACAGAATCACATTCCTTGCAATTTAAAATATGCTATTTGGCCTATATAAGAGCCTGTATCAGCCGAAGCCGCTCTTGATAGTTCTAAACAGCGACAACAGCAGTCATCGCTTAGCAGCAGCAGTAGCAGTGCAGTGGATACCAGCGATAGCGGATAACGGCCACAGTTGTGGCATAGCAATGGATGCAGCGGATCTCAGCATCGATAGCAGCTAGGCCAGCTGATGCAGGGGCAGCGTTACCAATGGCAGCGTATAGCGGCCACAACTGTGGCATGGCTACAGATAGCGTAGCAGTGGCAGCGGGTATATCTGACCATGAAGCATTTATGCAATAATTGAATGAAAACTTCAATTGCAGCAATCGGCCTTTTTTCAAGGCTACTGAATGTATTTGGAAGAACATAATGAATGGTTATTAATAAACTGCAACTGAGGTTTGATGCTGCTGCAAATGCACAGCAGTGTGATTTTTTTTACGATTTGTTGATACTGTGCTTAACAAGCGGTATGTACGAAACAAATCCGATTTCAAAATGATCGACACGCAAGCAGCTGAGCTATCTTTCTTATAAAAGTATACTACTTCAACCTTGCGGTCGTGGCTTTGCACACAACCCTCCTGTGATTTTTAACATGTTTGATGTTTTCGCCAACAAGCTTGCAGATTTCGTTATACATTCGAGTAATAATACAAGTAAAATATAGCATAGCGCATATTTGAACGGCCGTGTGTTGCCCGAGATTGATCATAATCAGCTGAAAGTGCACGAAAAACCGTCATCTTCGTGATCTCTAAACTGCCATTAAGTTGGGTACGTTGAAATCTCACTGGTTCCCACTGGCTCACTGGCACCACTGGCACTCCGAAGTACCACAAGGCAGCTTTGTAGGACCTTTACTATCTTCTTCCTTCATCAACGTTATTAGTAGTCTGTTGTCTTCTAGAACAAAACTATTGTAGGCAGACGATACTAAAACCTATAAGCTCATTCAAACTCATGACGACTGCACCAGGCTAAAAAAAACGGATTGACCTTATCGTTGATTGGTGCCGCCTTGATCACATGTCGATTAGTATCCCTAAGTGTTCCTTAATTAGCTCAAACCGAAAAGAAACTTCTACGCGCTCTTTCTAGGCCACCAACTCATTAGGACCCTGTTTTGGATGATTATTAGAAATAAACGAATAAATAAATAAATAAACTAGATAGAGATCATGTATACAAATTCAAATTCTACGACCTTAAATGTCCTGGTAAACTTTTAGTTGCATAGTGTAAGTTCATGATTTCACTCTTGATTTTCTTCAATGCACGTTATATGAGTATGTTTTCAGTCTGAACCAATTCAATTATTTCCTCGTTTTTAATACTCACGTTTCGTCATAATTTTCAGTAAGCTTTCTAACTCAGAGTTGGTGCCTGATAGATTTCCGTAATTTGATCCAGGTATTTATATTTATTTTCTAGTATCGTTTCCAACTATAATGATCGACTCACCGTCATGAGCTTCGTGTGCTATATTTATAGATGTTCTGTGGATATGCAGTCCTGACAGATATTTTTCAATGTTCTAGCACTCAAACTGCAAGGTTGTAAGGCTAGAATGGGATGTGACCAACACTCCTTTTAAAGTACGAAAACTCCAAGCTTAGGAGCTGGACGATTGTAGACTCCCTTGCTATTTCCACGGTTGCGGAGATGCCCAGGATCTTTGCTGGCCTAGGTGTTGATGATCTTCCCATTCGGCTTAAAGCTACGGAGCATTCCACGATCGGCGTTGATCACTATATAACCAACGATTGATTGGTTTAGCGTGATGGAACCATTTGGTGCAGCGGGGAAGTAGTCTGATGACCAGTGTTTTCAGAACTTGCTTGCTAAGATCTGTGATTAGTACCTACCATACCAATTCTGGTTCACCAATTTTTGTTTTTTACTTCGGGCAGTAGCTTTCGAAGTACTTCACCTGTCGGCCTTCTCGATGAGCATCAACAGGTTATTGTTGGATTTTAAAACCATCCACTCGTTATTCAGTCACTATTTATGTTCTGTGAGCTCCAGGAAGTTACGAATTGTCATAACACGTAAGCTAACATTAAATGTATTCGGCCAGCATATGGTGATTTCCATTTTACTTTAAAAACTTCATCACAAACCATTTCCCAAATCGCTGAAAGACATGTCGCCACAAATCTGATCTGGGATAACTCTATTATATTTTCCACTTCATTTAAACCCGCTTTCCTACAATCTAACTGATGTCTTTTCTCTTATCTGTTCTTTGGGGCACGGTTCGTCCATCCTAACAACTGCGATTCGCCATTCGTCAATTCCATTACTTGTCGAATGCCAATCCAAGAGCGGGGGTTCAGCGCAGTTGGTAACGTCTCCGCCAATCACGCTGGTGACCCGGGTTTCGAATCCCACCGCCGACATAGGTTTCGATGGTAGTGGAGTGGCGTGATCCACTCATAACCAACCCAACTGGTTTCGATTCAATTCTAGCCGACATCGGATGATTTTCTGAGGAGAAAAATCTCTAGGATCACGCCTTCCAACGCATAAGGAAGTAAAGCTGTTGGTGCCTGTCCATTAATCAACGGGTCGTGAGTTAGGGTACTGGGTGGAGTCGCCTCTCCGTGCGTTGGTGATTGGCAAACCAAACGGTACCGGAACTAGACCGGCGGAAAATAAGCCAACAAAAGCTCTGGAATCACGTAATCACGTTCATGAGTGCACGTATCATTCAATCCTTGTCTAATTTAGGTTACCTCTCTGTGGAAAGTCTTCCCCTACTTTGCTCTCTGCCGTCTTCCGTTTGTTGTACAGCTGTCACTGCAACGAAGACCGTTATTCGAGTATGGCATGAATATACAAATTCGGAGGTTATTTCCTTCAGCAGTTAGCCTTCGATGCGAGATTGACGTCTTCTTCACATGACAGACACAAAACTTTGGTTTGATTCAGTTACTATACTGTTTGACAGTTGATTACTTTTTCGCAAACCGTGCTGCCTGTTTTTTGATATTTTCTACTGCGTCATTTCTTTCTTCAGATTGAAGACTGCCGGCGGGTTGCCGTCTTTAACGTGGCTTCAAATCTTTGTGGTATTTGGTTGTACACTGCATGATTTGCTGTAAGTGGCACTTTGTGAATTGGCCTTTTGTTCCTCTTTCGAAGATAGTTATACGCCAAGCGATACACGAGCGCAACAATTCTGACCAACTTTTTTCAGCATAAGTAGTCAGTGATTCTGGTAACGGGTTCCGATAGTACATGATGAGCCATTAGGGAAGGACAAAGTTCGTTTCCTGTCGAACGCCCAAGAGTTAGGGACGGTGACAACTTTCTTTAGTGTACCGGAGAAAGTTTGCTCCTTCAAACTATCTGTGATCAAAGGACATGTCCGGCAAGCTGCTCCACTTGGTCGTGTCGTCAGCAAAATTTGGCTTGCGCGAAAACCACTGACATTCATGTGCTTCCACAATCTCCAGAATTTCGCTGATTCGATGCGGCCATCTACTGGCTGAAGCGATGATGATCCGAGTTGAATCAACATAGAACATATGTAGTGTCTGATCAATACACTTTACTAGCTATACAGTGAGACAGGGCTTCTTTAACCCTGAAAGTCAAACGAGTATCAAGGATAGCGGCTGCCAATTCCATTTTCGAGATTGGTGTAAGCTTTAGCGGTAGGATTTTTGTTCTAGGGGTGGGAATGGAACCGCTAATGGAGTCGGACTTGATGAGGCGCAGATAGTAGACGGCTGATTCAGTGGCATCCACCATCGTATGCAAGTAGATTTCATTGGTCTCCTCCGAAATGTATTTGTAGTTGTAGGCAAGTTTCAGGGCATGTTTCGTGATACGATTTGATCGGTTGATTCCGGAGCTGAGGGTATAGTTTCGATCTTTCAGTCATATCCATCGATTGTTACGACAATAACAGCTATTTCGCTCATGAGAAACGTCTTGCTATGGTTCGTAGCACCAGTAATGTGGAGATTACAGATGTAAAATCTAACTTTCAGCCATTCGGCTAATCCAGTCCAGCATAGACACAAAGGGTTTCTAGCACCGTCAAGCTGCAATTCATTAGAAAGATCTCAGTGTAAGAATACGTTCATAGAACTTTCTGTTTTATTCCCGTAAAGCGCTACTGGCAGATAACGGACTAGCATTGAATTGACTGTTAGCTGGTTAGTGTTGCATCCAAACTTGTTGGCTCCGGGTTGCGGGTTGTTTCACTGAGAGCAGTATTTTCGTAAACCTTTTTTGCGCTTCAGCCACCATTTTCTTTGAATTAAATCAGAAAAGAAACATTTCCTGCAACAGAAAGCACAAAATTAGACATTTTCACACAAATGTAAGTAGGGTAACGACCCCATAATTCGCCCATTTTATTTGAGTACCCAAAATTCGCCCACCTATTTTTTTTCATTGTTCGCAATATAGTGTCAACTCTTAGAACCGTGTTTAAACATAAAAAAGAAACAGCTGAGATTGAAAATAAATTATTATTTGGCATAATTCAATTACAAACCCCGTAAACAATTCGTTGATTAGTGGGTGAGCGAATTATGGGGTCAGGGCGAATTATGGGTCCCTTACCCTATATGACGCCCCAATAAAGTCACTCACGTTTCGAAGCGGTTTGTTTACCACATCTTCGGTTTCGTGCAGCACTGGCACAGCTCAAAAATTTGAGTTTTTGAGTTTTTTATGGTAAAAGATGCCAAATACTGTTGGGCTTCATCCAACTCCGTTTCAAAATTCACAAAAATTGAGAGCTTTAAGTGGGGATAGAGCTCCAATCGATTTTTTTAATAAGGGTTAAAAAATAAGGTCTTAACTCATACAACGTGCTCATAATATGTGCAGATTGAACATGTTCAATAGAAATGGGAAATCCTAAAGTTTGAAGTTTTCATAGGTATTTAAAAAGAAATTTCACCAGCGTTTACTCTTGGCACCACCTCTTGACAAATAGCGACAAATAACTTAGTTGCAGTTGAATGAATATGCAAATATTTTCGCACTGAATTATCAGCTTAAGTTTTTTCCAATTTTTGATTAGGTAGTGTAACGACTCGCATATCCATCTCAACTTTTTTATTTGTCCAATTTAACGTCAAATTTCACTATTTTTTCCACTTTACTATACCGAAGACATCATACCAGTACAACAAACCATTTTTTGCTTGAATTTTTTTCTCGTTTCTTCATGATCCGATTATTAACAATGTTTAGCTAATCTTTCGTTCTATGATAAAGAATTAGAAAAAAAAATATTCTTAAAAAAATTCCCACGTTGTACATTTCTTTGGAAAGACAAAATAATTATCAACAACTTCGCCGAAAACATCATACCGATCACACAAACCGTTCTGGTTCTGAAAACATTTGTAATCATCAATGCTATTTTTATATAAACCCTTTTTAAATGTTAGTCGTGATTCAGAAAAAAAACTGATAACTCAAAATAACATCTTCAGCCCACAGAAACACCTGTGCGAAGTTTCAACAGAATCAAACAAGAAGATTTGGGACATTTGTTATGTAATTGCTCGCATTCATTCCTGTAATCACTGTCAATCACTGTCATCAAAGGAAAGCAAAGCCTTGGTGCTACATTCCGTATCGGAGCTCGACCTTCTGTTTATTATACACAGACTTCGCAGCCAACTGTTGAGTGTACAGGACAATTGCGGGGCTAGCGCTACGATCCTACTGACACTAACACAGTCTCTCCCGAGCCGAGACTCGAACCTACGACAACTGGCTTGTTAGGCCAGCATCGTACCTCGAGACCAGCTGGGAAGGATCAATGATATTAATATCATAAATGTCATAAATGTCATAAATGTCATAAATGTCATAAATGTCATAAATGTCAACATGTCATATGTCATGTCTTAAATGTAATAAATGTCAGAAAATGTCATAAATTTAAAAAAATATTTTATGATCCAATGATCTAATGATGTAATGATATTTATGACATATTTTTAAAATTTAAAATATCAATTATATAGGGTATCGAAGGTCTTCGTCAGTGGTTTTCTTCGGCAGCTTTCCTGCAGCAATCTTATGTAGAAACCTACCGAAGAAAACCACTGACGAAGACGTTCGATACCCTATTAAATATTAAAAAATGTTATAAATATCAGTATATCATAAATATCCAAAATGTCAAAAATGTCATCAATATCAAAAATGTCATCAATATCAAAAATGTCATATATTTAATAGATATTATATACAGGGTGTAAGGTAGACCACTTAAAATCCTTCAAGAGGTGATAGAGGACCCTATTTGATGAAAAAAATCCTTCTACGCATATGATCAAAAATCAACTATACTGTAGAGTTATTCACTTTTCCAGTTTTCGGTTAGAATATGATATCTAACTGAATTTTGTTGGCTTCTTTGGGATGCTGAGAAAATTTCGTAATCAGTAGTGTCTTAAAAAGTCATATTAGAGAAAAAAAGATGCACTTCGAAATGATCAAATGTGAAATCGGATGTTTTTCGAGTACTGAAACGCAATTTTCTCCCTAATATGTGTGATAAACATAGGTTTTGTGGTTAATCAAATTAATCATTGAAGTCTACTTTACATGTTGTTCTTTGACACCAAGCACCTAACTCTTTTAGTTTAGTTGCTATTTCACTTTAAAAGCAATAAGTTGCGCCTTCATGCAACGACGCGTCTAAGTAAACACAATAAAGTAGACAGATGTGATCCTTACAACACTGAATGAAGGCGCGACTTATTGCTTTTAAAGTGGACTAGCAGCTAAAATAATATAGCTAGATGCTTGATATCAAAGAACAGCTTGTAGAGTGGATTTCAATGTTTAATTTAGTTAACAACAAAATCCATGTTTATCACACATTTCAGAGAGAAAATTGCAGTTTAGTTCTCAAAAAAACATTTGATTTCACGTTTGTTCCTTTCTAAGTGCTTCTTTTTTTCTCTAGTTAAACGTTTTTAAGACACTATTAATTACGAAATTTTCTCAGCTTTCCAACGAAATCAACAGAAATGAGCTAGCTATCACACTTCTTGTGATAGATCTCTATACCTAAAGACAAACGAAATCGAAAACTGAAAAAGCGAAAAACTCTGCAGTAGTTGAATTTTGACCATATGCGTAGAAGGATTTTTTTCATCAAATAGGGTCCTTTAAGGATTTTAAGTGGGCACCCTAACACCCTATATTTCAAAAATTTCAAAATATTGAAACATTTCGAAAAATAACGAGCGGTAGTCCCAATTTTACGGTATTTTGAAGCGTTTTCTGGAGTTACTATAGATATTTTCTAGAACATTCCTGACGATTCCAACGCAAAGAGGTCAAACAAAACCATAAGGGTTACACTTAACTCATATTTTTCTGTTTATTTTTTATTTTATTTATTTTTTTTTATATTTTTCATTTCATTTCCTATTCAGATACAATTTAATTCAGTACAAATTTAGACACTGAATACTAAAGTTCAGTGGTTGAAAAATTACTGGAAAAAAATTTGACACTTCCGGAAGTATACGAAAGAGAAATAGATCCTGTCCATTCAACTCACCTTCTGGGTTTCAGTTCAAAATATCAAACCAAAAAAAATTTTTTTTCGTTTTTATTATGAGCCAATATTTCTCTGAACACAGTTCAGATTTCTTATGCAAATGAGATTGTTATGCTCTGCGCCACTAGTTATGAGCTACTAAGCAATTTTTTATGAGATTAAATTTAACTATTTTCTGTCACTAACTTACACAGACGACAAAAACAAGTCGAGTATAAAAGCAACTATGCTTTTATTTTTGTTTTTTTTTTTTTTTCTAATGCTTTTGCGAATGCGATTGAACATACAAAGATGTTAATGTTTTCTTGCGAGAGGCATGAATACATTGCACTGTTACCATTTCAACTGTCACAAGCAATAAATTAAAACATGCTATTCACTAAAACTAAACGATTCGGGCTCAAACACATTGATGCTGTTTTTTTTTCTTCTACCTGCCACCTGCTGTGTTCGGGAAAGTTATTCAATAAATAAATAAAACCTTTGATTTTCATCAGTCCTACAGTGTTCATGTGCAGGTACTTCTAATATTTACCCAAAAGCAAAAAAACTGTTCCGTAGAAGAATAAGTAGCGAAAACCTGAAATCTGCCGAAATTGTAGCAAATAAAGAACAAAACGAAAAGGCAACAGAATATGAAACTTGAAGTTTGTTCGGTAAACAGCAAATAAACAGTCCGCCTATGAATTCCGTACCTACACATATGATGAAAAGGGGCAAGCTGGACTTCGACTATAGCCTAGCATCGGGAATGGAATTCGCCATACATTAGCTGCTAATTTCGTTTCGATATGCTCACGTAACGTGCAAGCCCTTATCACGGGCTCCATCAGCCTCGACCAGCAGGCAAGGCTTATGTCATCATGTCTGAGGCAAGGTTTTCCGCATACCGTCCTTTTCACCTTTTTAAGAAGTTTTCAAAGCTCTCTGACCCTTTTCGAGAGCTGTTATAGTTGCCCGCTTTAAGCCGAAAAAAAACTCTTCCAACCTTTGTGACTTCCACGCTGCGATAAGCGAAATGGATGGAAATGTTGGGTTGGGGATGAGATTTTATTTTCTAAAAAAATAGTACGCGAAAACCCGTTTCAACCGGGCTCCACTAACCCCTTTCTCTTCGGGAACCAAAAGCCAAGGGAAATCTATTGAATATATAATCGTGGAAAACCCACTGTCATCAAAAGTTTCCATTCAATTTTGGCTACTAGAATAGCGTTTGTGTATTCTCATGCTAACCGCAGCAAAGTTTTCGCTAGAAAGGGGGGCGAAAATAAGATGAAAGGATTAAATTTGATTACGACGACAAATCGCCTGCAATATTTGGTTCGAGGCGTGTCCTGATCGGTTCTGTCTGGGCCACTAAAAATACCACGTACGCAGTATGCTGGTTTGGCTTTCTTGTGATTATTTAAGACTTCTTGGGTTATAAATACATCCCTGCGTTGTCGTTGAAGGACGAAATAGAGCAACCGAAACAGATCGAAAAATAGATGAAAACTTGTCCCGGAGCGAAGCGACAAACACCATTTCTCTCTGCTTGGGACCATTCCAGCGTTAAACGGCTTTTATGATGGGGTTTTATTGCAGCTGAAAATCATAATATTTACCGCAATGGTTGGCACATGTCCTTTTTTCGTCTTAGCTACAGCTTTTGTCCGTCCATCCAATGGAATTGTGATATTTCTGTTGTAGCCAACGTTTGCCGTCAATTTCTGCGTAACTTATCGCAGTTTTAAATGTGTTGTTTTCCTTCATTGCTTCCACCGACAGCCCGAATGTCCTTTCGGTGTGTGCTTTCGCTGTCCTCCTGAGAGCGGAAAATATTTCCGACTTGGAACGAACCAATTTGTTGATCCGTGAAAGATATGGTAAATTGAACCAAGCATTTGCTGTCTTGTGTCTTCGTACCGGGAAAGTGGCAGCTTGGGGAAAATATTGACGATTCGAAGAAGACAGTGCCATAGAGACCGCAATTTTTTCCAGTTCATGGCGGCTTTCCAGGGGACAACGGCACTGTCCATTGTGGAGAGTGTAAGAATGCTGAGATCAAAGATAGTTTTACCGAAAGTGGAAAGAAACTAGATTCATGTGTTGAATCTGAATACGATTACAAGGATGGTCGTTTGTCATCGGGATGGTTGCTTGTGTGTATTGCGGGCGGAAATATGGACATAAATAGGACAAATTTGATTTTAATATGCCTTGAAGTTACCCCGTTTCATGCATCTGCCTCGGAATGATAAATGAAGTTGATGTAAATGATGAGTGACATCGTGCGCCCTCAAATGTTTTTATCGAAGCAACTTCAACTCAAAAAAATACCGACGATAGATCTGGTTAGAATAAATTCAATAAACTCTAATTATTAACAACTAAGTTTTAACTTCAGCAGCATTTGGTACGGCAGAAAAAGTTATTATTTGGTTGACTCCAGCGACTTCAATGCGCAAGTCGCCCTTATTTTCCCAACCTACAATTCTATGATTCCATCAATCAGACAATCGGATGTCAGCTGACAGTCCGATTGCATTCAATAGCATTACCCGCAGCTGGACTTAATTTTCACGCCTTTCCCAAGAGTAAAACCCGATACATATACAGTCATCCGGAAACGCAATATTCTCCTGCATTCCAATTCAGAGCATAATGCTCAACCCATCCATGCCGACTGACAAAAGCCACCAGCGGCGTTACTTAGAAATGGGAATTAAATTAACCATTAATACCGGTAGCTAAATGATTTCCCATAACAATTTCACGGCCGGCATATGTTGCTACTATGTTGCAACACCATACCAAGCCTTGAAAGCCTGCGCATAATTTCAAGCTCTTCAACCTGCAAATGCAACTCACCATTCTTGTTAGGCTCTTCCCGATCCCATCCAGTCCCATCCGATCGGAGCGCTTCCGTGTTCGATGGAGCAGCGGAGAAGCGCCGCAGCGAAAACGAGAGCCACTTTATTATTTCACCTTTCATCGCTGCACAACGCGCGGCTCACATTGACTTGCAACTTTTCCACAACATCAGCATCACAAAGCCCGCCGGCGGAGAATGCGTTACGCACCCTGGGATTCGCTTTTCTAAGCGAACCGCCGCACCGCCATCATGGAATTCATTCAACAGAACCACGGTGTCTGGCGCTGGGATCCAAAAGGTGGCAACACTTGACAGCCGATGAGCATTGTGCAGCGCGTCCCGGCTTCCAGAGCTACCTGTGAATCGGCCGTGGCTAACCATCGTTCAATCAATTTTTCCTCGATCAATTGGCTTCAAAAGGCTGCACCGCAAGTACGCCGCCACACAGCGTGCGATTCACGTGTGGCTGGGTTGCCTTTTGCAGCCAGCGCGGAATAAAGAATTGTGATACTCACAAAGGGCTGTGATTGCGTGCGGTGACACAAATCAATACTGATGAGTTTCTATTGGATTGCGTATGGTGGAGTTTCGTACAGTAATCTGCTAAAACAGAGTATTTTATCAATTGTTATCTGTCTAAACAGCTTATAAAATATTTTGGAGATTAAAGTTCTCATTCGCTTTCTGGATAGATACTCTAACGTATTGCCTAATGCAGTTTTATTCCTTTGTATCTTTAGATAATATATAAAATTGCAGGATGATTATTAAAACATTTTAAATACGAAAATAGGAACTGTAATTGGAATGGTGAGACAAATATGGGAGCGTTGTGAAAAATGTGTTGATTTTGCTGTCGTTGCCATTAGAGTAAGCCACAATTCCCCTCTGAAAATTTAGTTAACATCGAATGTCCATACAACGAATATATAAACATCAAACTTGGTGACTCTTTACTAATCTTCTAAAAGGACGTATGTATTTTAATATACATCAAAATTCTACGATGCTTCAAAGCTTAGAAACCTTTACTTGTATGGAAAAACTCCCTAGGAATGAGTTGTAGGAAATTGATAATGCTTTGCAAAAGAAAACTTATGAATTGAAGAAGTATATTTGGATAAAAAAAAAAGAATAATAAGACAACATATTTTCAAACTGTTTTGAATAAAATTTTAAAAATCAGATAATAAACACCCAATTTTCCCCTAAAATTTTTTTTAACACTCGAAATTATTGCCAAACCACCAATCAATAGTTGATAATGTAGAAATGTGAGCAAATTTTTGACGTAAAACTACGTGTCTCAGGAAGTTCGGCTTCATAAGGCTGTTAATGAAAATCTAATAACGGAAAAAGAATGTGCAATTTCAAATGCTCATTAATCGCAGCATGATTAGTCAAACTATTGTACAATTGAAAATTGTCAAGCCTTGTTGAAACGCAGATTTCGACCTCTGATTGGCCGCTTAATGCTTGCCTTCTCTAGCACGGCCGACTTAATTATAAATATTATAAATTGGTAAGGTGCTATTTGGGCTATACACTCCTGCTTCTGCTTAAACCAATCATATCACTAGTGGATGACGACTATGACAGTCCTAACTAAACAGTTTCGGCGGGTGATAGTGGCTGTTTTCTGCTCCCATACGACACTGAATGCTAGTCATGCCTTGAAAAATGTTCAGCCTCAAATGTGCAAATAACTGTGCTATTGAAATTGTCAAACCTTGTTGAAACCCAGACTTTGATTAATATGATTAACCGCTCAATGATTACCCTTCCAAAGACGATCGCCAGAATTGAATACCCAGTAAACCAGTAATGTACTACTTGGGCTATATAAGAACCTGTTTCTGCTCAAACCAATCATTTGACTATTGGATGGTCACTAGGACGGTCCTAACTAAGTAGCAGCGTTTAGCAGCAGTATTAGCGGGTACCAGCAGCGGTAGTTGTAACAACGGCAATACTTCTTTCTCTAGTAAAAAGTTACCACTGTGCGGTAGCGGCAGTATTAGCGATAGGTGCATTGGCCAGTAACTTAATCCAGTGAAAATACGACATTTAGTAACACAAAAACGTTTTTGGGATACTGGCCGTTAAATTTTCAGCCCGGAAACAGCTTTCACTGTGTTATCAGAAGAATGCCTTATTTCCACCTGTCAGGGATAGCAAAGAGATGCGATCAGCATTACATCTACCACGAGTACCAGCAGCGGTAGCTTCAGCAAATACCTGTAGCAATAGTGGAGGCAGCAACGTCAGCGGCAGGTGCAGCTGCATTTCCTTTAGTAAAAATATCAGAAGGGTTGTACACAAAGCTCCGACCGCAAAGTTGACGTAGAACTGCATAAAGTGGTCTGTTTATTTATATTCTTGCATTCGAGAGTTATCAATAACAATAACTTTAACCCTACACAGAAAAAATATTAAAGAAATAATGTGATGACACTGGAAAGATTCAAAATGGCAACTGGAGTCGATTTACGGTCATTTTAAGTGTTGACTTCCGGTTCTTGAAAAATGGTCAAATACCAGCCGGAAACTCGTGTACCGGACCATAAATCGGTACCTAGAGACCGGAGGCACCGAGGTCAAGGCACGATCTGGACGAGTCTGTGAGAACTCCAGGGCTGAAAAAGATTATACGAGACCGGATTCGCCGCAATCCCGCCCAACCTGCACGGAAGCTAGCCAGGAACCTTAAAATGAACCGAGAATCAATCCGCCTGCTTCTGCGCAAGAATTTAAAACTTACACCGTACAAAAAACAGGTGGTTCATGGGGCTACCAAAGCTACAAAGGACAAGAGGTACCAACGGTCGCGGGAGTTGCTTGGTTTGCGCGCAGATGCCGAGATTATTTTTTTCGGACGAGAAGCTGTTCGTTTTGGAGCAAATAGTCAAACGCCAAAATGATCGAGTTTGGAGAGTGAGCCTCCAGCAAGCTGCTGCGGACAAGCTGAACGTTTCCCGTTTCCAAAATAAGACGTCAGTAATGGTTTGGGGAGCCATTTGCAAGAGAGGTAAACTGCCTCTTATTTTTATCGATAAAGGGGTCAAAATCAACGCAGCGTACTACCTGGACACGGTTTTGAATAAAAATGTTCTGCCTTAAGCTGAACTATTGTTTGAAGACGGTTACTATTGCTTCCAGCAAGATGGCGCCTCATTCCACACCGCAAAGGTTGTTCAGGCGTGGTGTGAGGAAAACTTGACCGATTTCATTTCGAAGAATGAATGGCCTCCGTCGTCTCCGGATCTGAATCCACTGGATTATTTCGTGTGGAGATACATGATGTCGAAGCTGAACGATTATAAAATAACAAATTTGGAGCAAGCGAATTATCACGAAAATCTGGAACGAGATACCGATGGAGCACGTGCGCGCCGCTTGCGACGACTTTCCGAGACGTCTGAAGCTGGTTCGATCAGAGAAAGGTGGTGTAATACCGAGATATATTCTGTGAAGTATCTTTATGAGTTACTGAATGAAGCTATGAAAGCCAGATTCAGATTTTCTTGTTATTCTTTGAAATATTGAGATTTTCCTGTGTGACCGGACTTTTTGTCACCCTGTACATGTTCTAAAATAACTCTTGAATGCCTAGACCGATTTTTTTCATCAAACTTGGTAAACGAGTTTCTTTCACAATGTAGGTGGTCGTGATTTGTTGTGCATTAGGGGCCATCCACATACCACGTGGACAGCGCTGGGGGGGGGGGGGTGTGGCTTATGTCCACGGTCCATACAATTTTTTTAGAATTTATATGGGCAGTTGTCCACGAAGGGCGAGGGGGGGGCTTAAAATCGTTAAAAATCTGTCCACGTGGTATGTGGATAGTCCCTTATGGTAATATGTTAATTTGATTTAATGATTTTTAGGCTCTCGGTCATGTCCGGAGGTCGGAATTCGATGTCCGTGGACCGGAACATAATGTTGGATACCATTTTTTATACCTAAGATGGCTACTTCCGGTTTTATTAAAACAATTCCGATGGTTCAAATCCGTGAATTGGTGTCCGATATTTTGAAAATCAAGATGGCGACTTCCGGATTGTAGAATTCTGCGAAACTCGGATAAACTTCGCAACATTTTTCAATTCAATGCGATAAATTGCGTTTTCTAGAAATCGTGATATAAACTGAAAATAGTTTGAAAATCGATCATTCTACTACCCGGACCAGGTCCAGAAACTGGAAACCGGTATTCGACGCCGTGCCGGAATCCAAGATAGCAACTTCTAGTTTCTAAAAAGCTGTGAAAACTTTAAGAAAATTCAAAAATATATTCAGATATAAGTTTTTCCAGAACCTAAAACCGAAAATTGGTATTCGAAAGTTTCTCCCGGCTCTGGTTATGATTATGGTCCGGAATAAATCAACAAATCTAAAGGATAACAAGTCAAAAATCGGTCAACTTCAATTTGCAGTGTTATTTATACATATGCTCCAGTTGTGTGTGATGTGGTTTACGGGCTTGGGGAAACAAAGGGCCGTTTTACTTCAATTACCATCAACGGCAAAGCGTATCGCATTATCCGTGACATTTTATTGCCTAAATTGGAAGACCCTAGAGCTGTCACCATTCATCTCCAGGACTAAAAATATTTCCATCTATACATTACTCAGAGGAGTTTACATACACACATACATACACACACAGATACACACACAGATACACACACACAGATACACACACAGATACACACACAGATACACACACAGACACACATAGAAACACACAGACACACACAGACTTTCGCAGACATACACAGACACACACAGACACACACACATACACGCGCACACACACACGTAAGCACACAAACACATAGACATACAAATACATAGACACACAGACACACACACATGCAAACACACACACACACACACGCGCGCACACACACCCACACACGCGCGCACACACACCCACACACAAACACATGTGCGCACACACGTACACACACAAGCAATTCTCGCTGAAACCGTTCCACTGGTGACATGAGGTTTTTTAATAAAGATATTTTTATGTTTAAATGTCAATCATGGAAAAATGATAAAAAAGTTGTATTTTGAGCAAATCGTGAACTTTTTACCTATTTCTCCGGAATTTGTCTTTCAACTTTCTACAAGCAGCATGTTGTTTTTAAGAGGGAATATTACAGCATTCCTTTGAAGTAGAAAGAATTGGTTGCCATCTTAGATTTCATCAGAAAAACGTGTTTCTAACAATGGTGGCACCATTCCGGTAATTCACTAATCGCGCTTAGCGGTTTTGCGATTTCGTTAATTTTTGAGCTGGTTAGCGGACTATTAGCGTCGCTTAAGTTTTGGACTTCGAAACGCTTATCGCTAATTCTCTTATTTTGTAGAGAAGCGAGAAAAAAATTATTCTCAAAAATTGTAACTCGCTGATGGGCCATCAGTGATGGCGTAAATAAAGTTCAAATGTTACTCCTCTCGTACATTGCGTCGAATGATGAACCTACCTCCTTTCTGTATGGACCCCACTGCGACTAGTTCCTTATCGACCTAATCATATCCTCCTGCAGGCTATCACTCTAACAGCATATGACGTGCTATAGTCTGTTATATTATCGAAGCTTCAGACCAGTGGTTATTTAGTCTGGAGGGAAGTTTTGTGTGGAAGAGCCTGAGAATAAACCCACGCCTAAAAGTCCTTTTGCCAACGAATGGCTTGGTTCTACTGAGATTCGAACCTATCAACACCCGCTAGTCAAAGCGGACTCTGTAATCTTGCGGCTACGAACCTACCTTACTGCGGAAGTTACTTTGGAAACATTTGTTCCATTCAAACAACGATCAATTGTCTTAATTGTCTAGAATACCTCTTTTCGATACAAGTTCAAGCCAGTCTTTTTACTCTAGAATGTGGTTCCAGTCATCGTATAAGCCACAGGAGAGCAAGCTTAAGGTTATCTAGATTAAATTTTTAGAACGCCAAAAATTTCTGCATATGCGCTAAAAATTACAGCAACTTCGGTTCTCCTTTTGGGGCCATCCACATACCACGTGGACAGATTTTTAACGATTTTGATATACAATTCATTCTTTGACAACAAAACGATTGGGCGAACGGTTCTCAAGAAAAGAGTTAAATGTTCTAAGTGATATAAATATATATAAGAATCAAATATTTATTTTCGAGTTTTATTATCTTAGGAACATATTTTTTTATGACATAGATACTTTACAGAACTAGTTTCACCTTATATTATATATACATCATAAGTAAATGATTCGTCATCTTTTGAAAACAGTTTCGTTTGTATCTTATTTTCTGAAATTGGAACAAAAGAGTAACACTTTTGTGTGGCAGCTATTATCATAGCTTTTTTGAAAATGTTGCTTCATTCTGTTACTCCTTGTTCAAATTATTCATATGATACCCAACTAAATGACATTTTTGATGAATTTTCATTACTTTTCTAATTAGACCAATCATACAATTCTTTTGCGCTTGTAATGGGATGTTCATGTTCTTTAGCTAAACTTGCATGTCCCTCCATTCGTTTTAATATGCCACCAATTGCATCGCATGGGCCTTTAACATGAGAAGTCGCAAAAAAGCCACTCTGCATCGACGTTATATTTTGTTTTGAACTTGCAAAGACTTGCAAAGTTTTTTCTATTTTTATATTGTGAGGCAGCTCCATCAGACGATAATATCGCTTTTTTCAACTCTATTGTTGTTTCAAAAAACTCATTTATTTGGCAATGAACACCTGAACCGCGCTTGAGTTATTTATCCAGTCGTTTTGTTGTCAAAGAATGAATTGTATATTTTTGATCAAGCATTCCAATGAACGTATGGTTTTTGCTGGAGAACCATGGACAAATTAAGAAAAACGTGTATTTTCCGAAATATTAATAATTTTTCGAGCTCAAATTAAAAATAACTCGAAAACCGATGCCTTTAGAATGTTTACTACCAAGAGCTTTTTAATTCAAAATGACTCTCTGCATCTTTTAAAATCATCAGAATACAAATATTCTGAAAAATGTTCAAATTAGAATTTTTCTTAAAAAATTAATCTACCATGAAAAAATTATTTTTCATTTTTCAAAAATGGTCGATACTCGACCATAGGTCATTTGGCGCGATCTTGCTCTACTGTCAATTAATTGATTACAAAAATATCAGTTTTGAAAGACCTCGTGTCACCAGTAGAACGGTTTCATCGAGAATTGCTCAATATTATATAGCAATAGGGTAATCGCTCCTATATTCATCTCAGTACCTATATTCATCTTATCACGCCTTTTTGATCAATTTATCGGCAGATTTTACCATATTTTCAACTATACTTTTTATCGACTGTTAGTTTACTCAGGGGAGTTTCTTTCGGCTTCGCAGTCTTTAAAATGTGAAAAGAAAACGATATTTTTCTCTTACACCGACGTTTCGAATAATATATATTCTTTATCAAGGCTCTACAAGTAAATTAAGATCAAAACGATTTTGAGAAACAAATACATAAATTATGCACATAACATCATTACCGAGAGGACCATTTTCCTGTGAAGTGGTTCTTCGGCTAGAGCATTAATTGTCAAAACAGAAAGTAATCATCCTAACAGAACATCCAAAAATACATTAAATTAGCTAAACATGATATCAAATACAATTCATGCTTCTTACATTATGCAAATTAAAAAAAAAAACAAATTAAAAACTGTACACTTTAACGAAGCGGAACTCGTAGCACTCTCAATCATACTAAACCATTTTTTCCGTAACCAGCAACCTTGCATGCAAACTCTATTGCGCACAAGTTATGCTGTGTGACACTCAGTGGAAGCTGTCAGCGACCGTTGACGTTTGCTGTTGTTCATTTCTGTACTCCGCTTGACGTGTTGCATGATTGCTGTATATGTTGTGCTTAAGCCTTCAACATCACTGCGTTTGTTTACCGTATGATCGTTCGTGATAATGTGGCACATTTCCAACACGTTCAACGCTGTTTTTCGCCTATGTTCATCCAGGATACACACCTCATTCAACTTGAATGAATGGTTCTCGTCGATGCTGTGTTGGAGTAAAGCAGTGTTTTCCCTCAGGTGATGTATTTTGGCAATAGTAGATGGGCTGGTGGCATGTTCGTTTGACTTGAGCTCATCCAGTTTTTTAATGTTTGACCGGTGGTTGCTGATTCTTGTTTTGAGATGCTGTGTAGTGAGTCCAACATAGCACGCATCGCAGTTGGCACAGGGAATTTTGTAAATGACGTTGCTGCGATCTAATGTTGCGATCCGATCTTTGGTGTTCGTGAACAAATGGTTTATGGTGTGCTCATTACTGGTAGCGAGGGTAATTTCTGGGAAATCTATACGCAGTGATTTCTTTATGCGTGCCGTTAATCTGTCGATGTAGGGCATAGGTTTGTTTGCAATGTTTCTGCTGGGGCATCTTGTACGTTCTTCCTCATTAGTCTGTTCTGCAATCTATTTCGCAGCGATAAAGGATAGTGGTTGACCTTAAGATGTTCGTCTATGATGTCGTTGATCGCTTTTGGGGGGAGGTTTGTGCTGAGTTTTCGTACTCTCATGATAAAGTTGGCAACCACATTCATTTTCATATGCAACGGGTGACAAGAGAAAAAGTCCAGGAATCTACCCGAGGCCATGGGTTTGGAATACCATTCCGTTTTGATGGACTGGTCTGCTTTGCGGACTAGCACCATGTCGAGATATGGAATTCTTCCTTCCTCTTCTCTTTCACACGTAAACTGTAGGTTGCTGTCATAGCTATTAAAAACATCTAGAACTTCTTCGACTTTGTCTGCGGGCACAGCAAGGATTAAGTCATCTACATATTTTTTCAAAAGTGGGAAATTCAACCGTTCTACCACTTCTTCAAGCAATAATTCCATAACTAAATCAGCTGCAGTTGGCGAGAAGGGATTCCCCATGGCGGTTCCAGAGATCTGTTTGAAGTACTGTCCACGAAATGAGAAGTAGCTACATTCCATGCAGAAATTTACAGTTTCAATGAAAAAATCAAGGTTGATTTTCGTGTGTCGTTTGATTATATCCCATTTGGTTATTATTGTGTGTATTACTAGACTCTTGGGTATGCAAGTGAATAGAGATACCACATCCAACGAAATAAGAATGTAGCTTGGTGGCAGTCGTACCGTATTAATGTACTCGCAGAAACTGAAAGAGTCTGTTACATTATACTCACACTCAATCGATGCTCGCACGATGCGTCCAATATATTTAGACAGCATGTATGATGGTCCTCCGATGTTGGGTACGACTGGCCGGAGCGGTAGGTACTGCTTATGTGCTTTCGGTAGTCCATATATTCTTGGGCAATGCGATGACAAGGTGCGTAGCTGATAGGCTGTTGTTGAATCAATCAACTCTAAGTTTAGCAGTCGATTTACCAAATCGTTGTTTTGCTTTTGAAAACCTGATGTGGGTTGGTTTTAGTGGGCTTGTATGTGTTCTCATCAGACAGTAGGTGTAGCATTTTTGAGTTGTAATCATTCTCGTACATTATAACGGTTTGTTTTCCCTTGTCAGACTGAACAATAATCGTGTCTGGGTTATCTTTGACGAAGCGCTTTGTTATTTTGCAGGCATGTTGTAAGAATGCGTTCAGAGGATCGTATGATGCTGAATCAAACGTGTGCAGATAGTTCTGAATCATATTGACGACATTGCATCGATTACGATCTCGCACTGATTTATCCGGATTGGAAATAAGGACATTTTCCAAATCCGCGATCAAGTGGAAAACTGGCACGTCAGTGACGGAGGTATATGGCAAAGCGAACTTCGGTCCTAAGCTCAACAAAACCTCAGTCTCTGGTGGAATTGTTGTTGATGTAGCGTTGTGAACTGCTTTTGTGTTACCATTGGGGGTTGGCGGATTGCTTCGATCCACGGAAACGGAGAGCAAGTTGTCAAATTTTCGTTTAGTGGTTTTCGTGCTGTGTTCGGTATGTGTTTGCAAAAAATTATCCTGGAACCGAAGAAAGCTCTGTGCGATATGTTCAGGCAGGATATGTACAATCTGTCCTTTCACACAGCATAACTTGTGCGCAATAGAGTTTGCATGCAAGGTTGCTGGTTACGGAAAAAATGGTTTAGTATGATTGAGAGTGCTACGAGTTCCGCTTCGTTAAAGTGTACAGTTTTTAATTTGTTTTTTTTTTTCTTTAATTTGCATAATGTAAGAAGCATGAATTGTATTTGATATCATGTTTAGCTAATTTAATGTATTTTTGGATGTTCTGTTAGGATGATTACTTTCTGTTTTGACAATCAATGCTCTAGCCGAAGAACCACTTCACAGGAAAATGGTCCTCTCGGTAATGATGTTATGTGCATAATTTATGTATTTGTTTCTAAAAGTCGTTTTGATCTTAATTTACTTGTAGAGCCTTGATAAAAAATATATATTATTCGAAACGTCGGTGTAAGAGAAAAATATCGTTTTCTTTTCACATTTTAAAGACTGCGAAGCCGAAAGAAACTCCCCATATTTTCAACGTAAAATTTTCGACCACTTGACAAAATCGAGAAGAAGAATAGATTTACGTTCAAAATCTGTAGAAATTTGACGGTAAATTGGACAAATAACAGAAATAAGATGAAAATAGGTGATGAATAATAGAGCGATTACCCTATATATTGTAACCAGCTGGCAAATGAATGACGAACTGATTACACAGTGCAACAATTTTTTTACCTTGGCTTCTATGTATGATTTTTCGATGAAGTTTGAAGCAAAAATAAATTCCCCCGAGGTTGAACATATTTCAACTTATGGGGCAACAATGGCGCCATTTTGAATTTTTGAGAAACTGGAAATTTTTGTGACTTTTTCGACGCCATTTTGTTTTAAGACCAAATATCAAAATTCTAAGAGTTTGTCCACATATTAGCATCTTTTTACCCATCTTTTGAAAAAAAAAAAAAAAACAAATCTTAAATCGGACAAAACTATGCTCACAACGGTGATTCTACGAACCCGGTTTTTGCATGATTTTAATATATTTCACAAAGCAAAATATAATCGAGTATGTCTGAGCATCAATGGTAATGCGCTAATATCTAAAAGTGGTAGTCAAATAATATCTTATATTGGGTAAAAAAGTCTCATGAATCGATTGGTTGGTGTCTGATCCACGTAAAATGTCAGCAACATATCGATTTTGCCAATACTAAAATAGGGGGCCAATACTAAAATAGGGGAATCGGGGCAAAATTGGTAAGTTGCTGACATTTTACGTGGATAAGATACCAACCAATTAATTCCTGAGACTTTTTTACTCAATATACATAATTTGATTACCACTTTTAGATATTAGCGCATTACCATTGATGCTCGATAATATTTCGCTTTGTGAATTATACTAAAACTATGCCAAAACCGGTTTCGAGGAATCACCGTTTTGAGTTCAGTTTTTGTCTGATTAAAGATCTGTTTTTTTTTAAAGATGGGTAATAAGATGCTAATATGTGGACAAACTCTTAGAATTTTGATATATATGGTCTAAAACAAAATGGTGCCAGAAAAACATCAAAAATTTCCGATTTTCCAAAAATTCAAAATGGTGCCATTGTTGCCTCTTAAGTTGATATATGTTCAAACTCGGGGAAAATTGGTTCTGCATCAAAATACAAAAAAATTATATATCGAAACCAAGGCAGATAAATAAGTAAATTTCTGTTGCACTGTGTTGCTCATGCAGACCTTACCCTCCCAGCTGGTCTTGAGGTACGATGCTGGCCTAACAAGCCAGTTGTCGTAGGTTCGAGTGTCGGCTCGGGAGAGACTGTTAGTGTTAGTAGGATCGTAGCGCTGGCCCCGCAATTGTCCTGTACACTTAACAGTTGGCTGTGAAGTCTGTGTATAATAAACAAAAGGTCGAGTTCCGAATCGAAATGTAGCACCAAGGCTTTGCTATTCGCAAAAATTTGTTATAGAATGTAAATCTCAATTTATAATTTATATGTTTTTGATGCAGCAACACGCATTTGAATTGGTAAATTATTTTCTATTTATTATTATTTTTATTCAATCACCTGAGGTGAAAAAATATTTTTTAAGGTAATCGATAATTCTGTAGAATTTTCATGGAGTCTCCCATTCAAGGTCTAGTATACCACTATTGAAAGGCAACTTCTGTGTGAATAATTCACATCTCGTCAAGATACATATGGTCGGTGTTAAGTCGGACCGGACCAAGTCGCAAAATTGGAAAAAACGAGTTAACGATAGTATTGGATAATGATTTTTTAAAGCTACTTCACGCAACAATAAGATTTTATTTATCTCTAAAACAGCAGAAATAACAGCATAATTTTTGTCTGCATGACCAATGAAAAGCGATTACAATGTTCAGTCAGAATGAACCAAGTGTTTATTTTCAAGGAGACTGCCTTCGGTCAACTATTGATAAAAGCGAACGAACGGAAGAATTTTCAAGCGTTTTTCCGGATTTCTTTGTATCAGAGAACTCTTTCACTCACCCGCACCCCCCCATCGGAATTTTCGAAGTTTCACGCACTGCCGTGGTTTTG
Organism: Wyeomyia smithii; assembly: GCF_029784165.1. NCBI lineage: Eukaryota > Metazoa > Arthropoda > Insecta > Diptera > Culicidae > Wyeomyia > Wyeomyia smithii. Next base: position 215,427,903 of record NC_073695.1, read on the forward strand.
AATGTGTTTTTGTACCGTTTATTGCTGTCACTAACATGACCTGATTTCATGCCTTATAGTGTGCAGACAAAGTGAACCATGTGTTAAGCAGAAAAGAGTTGAAATTATCGGAATTTACAGCATCGGTTTGAGGTCAACATAAATGAATTTCAACACTATCAGGCAACTAATCGGAATGCTTCTTTACCCGTTAGTCAAACAAGTATACTTTACCAGTAAATGAGGAAAATGTACATGGTCCACTCTGATTGAACACATAAATGAGAAACGTTAGTCATTTGTGTGGGTGACACAATATCCTACAATTTCAGAAAGAAGTTCAAGTTACAGAAGTAATACTGACTTCAAACTTGATGAGTTTACCAATGAATTATATCCTCAGGAGGTTGAAATAAGTGGTAAGTGTATGTTTGTTAATGTTTTATGCAAGCTCATTAGATTTATGCCCGTAATGAAATTACGAAGCTAAAGGCAACACAAGCGATTGTTTGGAGAAGATCTTTCATATTAATACAAGAAGAAGCTGACTCGATTGTCATTTAAGTGTGTAAAGCATGTTGTCAATATCTATTCAATATTATTTTCTAATCAATAATGGTGAACCTGTGCCAACTTTTCATGAAGCTGTCCTTGAGCCACTACATCCAAACGTGACAGAAATTCCAGAACCAAAACACGAGGAAACCATCTAGTCCATTATCAATTCTACGGCAATTTTGGCCAAAGTTGCAGAGAAAGTGGATGATTACGAATAACTTAATTGAGTGAATTAACCATATTTTTGTTCCATTAAAACATTCCGCTCCTACCATTGATTTGTTAAAACAAACACAGTTTAAAGTTTATTCAAACTATTTTCAATAATTGTTAATGTCTCAGAAGCTAACCATGTAGATTAAAAACTTTTTGATTGTTCGACGATCAATGGACTAAAATTATTTGTTCAATTGTTCAGTCATAATGGACCAAGTCATTGATGATTCTTCATTGATTCAATCAGAGTGGACCAAGTACATTTAATCAGTTACTAACCTGTCCTTTTTGAGCTCACGGCACTCTTTTTTCCAATTGTCACATTGCATGATACAGTTAGAGAGTTACTCCAAATTTTAACATCAAAACTGCGCATCAATATTGAAAACTTCAAAATTCCCAGAGCAACAATCTTCAAACTCGTTTCTTTCGAAATGATTAAAATGTCACTTGGTCCGGTCTGACTTAACACCGACCATATAGTTTTTTGCCTGCGTCAAAAGCAAATATTTCTGCAACTCATTTCATCCCATCAAACAAACGACAGCTGAAAGCTAAGCAGGGCAACGGTTGAATATGCATACAATTGTAACTTGAAAGATTAAATTCGAAGACCCCAATCATGAACTAGATGCACTCCCGGCAAAAAAAAGATCGGTTTCTCGCGCACAAAGCGTATGCAGGAAGTCAGAAACAAAACAAAACGAGTTTACACATGAGAATGTTATTTTTAAATTAAAACTCTTCGCTTCGTTCCCAGAGAAGATGAGTTTTTTTCCACGCTTTTAATCAGTTGCCTGCCGGTTGCAGCGCAACTGCTCGATGGGACTTATGGGAGTTCAGCTCCGGGGTCCGGTCCGTGACGAAGGCTGCCTCTCTTCGGTCGAGGTCTGACAGCTGGTGCCAAAATGTGTGCGGTGGCCACCATTTGAAATGCCCTTCGAAATTTGCCTTCTCCGCAAGTTGAATAAATAATCTAAATTTCTTAACTCTCGCTCGAGCTGTGCGGCGATGTTGGTGTCAATTTGAGTTCTGAAAAATAGAAAACGAACGGGAAACGTCTCTTGACTCCATAATGCGGCCGATCGAGTCGAGCGGCGATGCCACTCGAATCAATCAAAATGCTTCCCTCGAGTGGCTACTAGCTACTGCAGCAGCAGCCGTGAATAGAAGATCTACGGATGTTACGACTCGTCTAGTCTATGAATGGAAATGTGAGGAACAATGGATTATTCTGATGCAAATTTTTATGAACTTTTAGAAGTAAAAGATGTACCTATTCGTCATATCTATTCAACCGGTTGCTAGTGAGAGACTTCGAGAGATTAGAAAAAATACTTCGAACACTTCTGCTAAACCCAACCGAAGATGAACATAAAAAATAACTTAATTGCTTTATTTGTGCGGTTAAGCTCCTAAAACCATATTCACATTTAAGAAGGTAGCCGGTTTTGTCCTTGGCACTACCATTAGAATCGAACAACCTTGGCAAGTAAAATAACTTCATTCCAACATTTTGCACATCTTCATTCAACATATTATCTAACAAACCATAACGTTGTAAATTGTTCTCCCTCCTCAGCCAAACCTTCGGAGAACTTCCACTAGCCCACATACATTAACCACGGTCTCCCCAAGATGTCAGTTAGGTACAGCAGGGTAGCAGTCTGACTACCGCGAAATTCGGTTGACCAAAGAAACCGAAATCTGTGCTCGGTCGGATATCGGGTTTCGGTTAACCTTGAGCCTGAAATCAATCATTCTGACTTGTCCCTGCAGTGCATGCGTTCCGCTTCCTAGGTGTCATCCGTCACTGCTGCTGCTGCAAAGTCCGTGTGTGGCAAAATTACTGGGGTTTTAGTCCCTTGTAGACACCTTTTTTGTTCTACAGCATCGGGAGCAATAAAAATAAAAATATTTTTATTGCTCTGCCCGTTTCATCCGAGCCTCTCGGTCACCAGAGCTCCTACCCGCAGGAGCAACCGACCAAGTATCCCTCAATAAAACAAACAGGCAGAGAACGATTTTCGTTCAATGCCAACAAAGATGGCACATAACCACACCACCCGAAATGAGTTCATAGATACTTGGAAGTTAGTTTCACACTTTCAGCGCAGCACTATAAAACGATAAAAAGTGTTTCCAGTCGTGTTGACTGTGCCATTCAAAATGACACAACCGAACCGCTCTGGAACGTATACGGATGTAAACGGAAAATCCCTCTGATCGGAAAGCAGCCACAAAGTAATTTCCATAATCGTTAAAATCGTTAAAAATAAAATCACTCAGCAGCGAGAGCGCTCGGAATGTAACTGAATTCAGTTAAAATGTTGCTGAACGATATGAAAATTCGCAACTGCTCTTGTCTACACTTCTCTCTGCTATTACTAGGCTGTCAAATGTTTGATGTTGCATTAGCGTTTGCAATAATGATCAAATTTTCCTAATAAAATTGTAACAATTTCAGAAATTCATTCATGATTCATAAAAAATTATAGGAAGTTTTTCCCACAATGCAATTAAACTTCAAAGTCTGTTGCCTCGATTTTTAGTGTTCTGTAATTCCCTATAGATTCTGCATCTTCTTTCAAGGACTCATTACCACTCCACTCTAACCAAGCTACCATTCCATCTGTCTCACTGTGAACCGCACACCTTCTGCCTCTTGGTGTCCGGCTGCGTCAGTGGCTGCGAATCAACAACAACACCAAGCACCTGAGCTGTGGATAATGCGGCCGGTACAATGCTTTCCATTAGCGCAGAACAGAACTTTGATCGTCGTGAGACATACCGATAATCGTACGCGTCTCCCTGGGTGCTGCAGCCTTTCAAGGGCAAATGTATTTTCAGCCCGGCCTTAGAGAGGAGATGCGCGGTCGAGCTACCGATACACGCTCCAATGCGCGATGCCATGCCGCTGTAATTCCATCAAAGCAAAACCACCCTACAAGCGAACGCAATCAAATCCCGAAAAAAAGAGCATCACGACGGGAATCAACTTTAATGCCTGCGGATTTGTGAAACGTCTGTAGCAATCCTGAGAACACACCAGGACAGCGAAAAAGTGCATCACGAAACATTAAATGCACATCGGTACACCGACCGACCGCGCAGCCCATGATCAGCCGCTCTCCCTTGTTCGCGCGAATAAAAAACTTCTTCGCGATGATGGGAAAAAGAGTGTAGCCGCGCAGCACGCCTGAGCCAATTTAAAACCTTTTTCTTCCTCTTCTCTCTGTCTCTCTCGACCACTTTGTCCCCAGTCACTGGCTTCCACTCTAAACAAACACTAAAACGTATAATCAAAATTAATTTTTGCTGTTAACGAAACGAAGCGGCTCGAGGGCGCGCTGGGAGAAGAAAATGTGCTCCGGCGAAGAAAATGAAAAGTTTCCGAAAAAGAAAAACAACACGAGAATGTTATAAAAATTCGCGAACGGCATTGGCTTTTTTTGGTGGTTGCTGAAAAAAGTAAATGTGTTGAAGGGGGCCGCTTCGAGCGGTGATGGCAGAATGGTTACATCCTCCCGAGGGGGAAGCAAGCAGTAATCGTTCGCTTTTGCCGCCATTACTTTGAACCGTTGGCGGCAAAAGTGGACGAATAATGATCGAAGCAGTTCTGTTTGCTTTTAATAAATCGCAGGTTGAACCTCATTTGCCGAAAAGGAGAGTTAAACCGTGTTTGAAAAGGGCTTCCGCCGCCCGCCGTTCAGCAGCGATTTGGGGAATCAATAGAAAAATATATTTTGAAAACACAATATCAGAGAGATTTTATTATTATTTATAATCAGTACTGTAATGTAACTGTACTAGCTATGCTATTATTATATTATTTCTAATTAGTACTATAATGTAAGTGTAAATGCTAGCAGTTCCAGCAACAATAACAAATAAAAACATTTAATTGTGTGACAGAAAATGCCTAATGACAATGTTAAGAATAGGTTATGTTTCTGTTTAATTCTATTACCAAAACATCGAATACCCTTATCTTATGTCGTCTGCAGATACGTACGTATTTCCATCATCAGTGCTTATACGGACTATTTTTTCCTAACGACAAATCCTTATACTATTTTGCATTCATAGATGCATCCTCAATTTCTTGTGCTCTTTTAGCGACACAATTTTATAATAACAATGAAAATGTACACATTAGAAAAGATAACTAAAACAAGATATCTAGCTTCCATATTTTTCAAACATTTTAAACACGACCGATTTCCGACGGTTAGTGCTGCCATCTGATGACTTAAATTCTCATAAAATTGTCACTATGAGCAAAACCGATTTATCGTGCATAGTCCGTCATCTTTCGTTGAGCTGATCAAGATTGTATATGAAAAAGGTGTTGCAGTTTGGTCAGCTCGACGCTTAAGATAACATGCAGATTAATGATATTGTCATTTTTTGCACTTAATGCTATTGCCAGATTTTTTGCGCTTCAAAGTACGAAAGAAAAGTGGGAAATTGCTTGTCAGAGTGGGGGTTTATATTGAAGGGTTATATTTATTTTCAGGTCCCATTCTACCAACACTTAAAGTTTGATATGTCGCAAGCCAGGTTTAGAACCATTGTGCATATGATCAGGTTCACCGGGACACCCGGTTTTTGCTTTATTAACCTCGGCAAGAGTGGAAAACACATAGCGGTTATCAGGAAGTTCTGATGGTACGCTTTATTTTAAATGATGCGCCGATAATTCTTGAATCTTCCTGAAAGTTCATGTTTGAGAACTAAACATTCGTACACATTATAATCATTTTTCGGATAGCAGCACCGTACAGTCGTCCACATGGATACTGGAAAAATTGTTTCACCTTTCAGCAGTCATGTCTTGGCGTTTTTTTTTGCTCTCGCTTGTTTTCCGTCGGTCTAGTTCCGCCACTGTTGTTGTGCCAATCACCGACGCCCAGAGAGGCCACTCCACTCAGGACCCTAACTCACGACCCGTTGATTAACGGACCGGCGCCAACGGTTTTACTTCCTCATGCGATGGAAGGCGTGATCCCAGAGATTTTTTCGCCTCAGAAAATCTCCCGGTGTCGGCTAGGATTGAATCTAGACCAGTTGGGTTGGTTGTGAGTGGATCACGCCACCCCACAACCATCGACACCTATGTCGGCTTTGGGATTCGAACCCAGGCGTCGAGCGTGGTTGGCGAAGACGTTACTAACCACGCTAGGCCTCCGCCTATGTCTTGGCGTTGTCGTCAGTTTATTTGACGTTAAGTATACATCATATTAACAGTGTATAAACTAGTACGAGTTTTGCTCACGTGCAGCGACAATCATTTCCGATGAATTCAGCAAGAGCCAGGTATTTTGTTCTAATCATATTTGACATTTGGATAAGGGTAGTTGAGAACTCCATCGCAACATCATTTGAGTTGATTTAAGCGGTTTTAAAAACAAATTTTGTAATTATCTGTACGTTTATAAATCTGTAAATGTAAGTTCAGAAAAGTAACATTCAATACACATTGCTGGTATTAATAGCAGAGCGGATGAATGTTAAATTCTTTTAGACTATATGTTTGGAAAACATCATAGTATTACATTCTCAATCATAATGTATAGAGGTTTAAAAGGCAACTATAAGAATTTCAAAAGAATTACAGAATTACAAAAAAACTTGCTAAATTTTGTAATTGCTGTATTACGAGCTTACTTATTTTAGCAG